>NW_021848854.1:12382-36235 GCF_003651465.1 Formica exsecta | reverse complement strand
TCGTAACTACATTTACACACATACTGATCTGTCATCTGTTATTGCTGACATAAAATAAATAAATTGATTTCCACAAAACTTCTCTGCACGATCAAAACAAAAATAAACTTCATTTCTTAAATGTGTGAAAATATTAAGTTTATATTTGTATTTAAATATAATAATTAATCAACCATTTAAATTGTTATTTAAGAAAAAATTAAATATTTTACGTACAACATTTATAGTTTGTTAATATTAGCTGAGAGAGAGAGAGAGAGAGAGAGAGAGACCGCCGTACATAGTATTCATATACATAAGAAACAATAAAATCAGCTGTGCAGTAAAAATCAATATTACCTAATTTGTAAAATCAATAACAGATGACAGATCAGTACGCGTGTATGTGTAGTTACGGATCTGAGCGCACGAGCTCTACGCGATATCATTGGCAAACTTTGATCGCTTATAACTCACTATTGCAGCCTCAAAATTTTTGTATTAGAACTTTTGACTATTTTATCTGTAGAACACACTATTAAAGTATTGTACAGAGGTTGTGAGACACCCTGTATATATATACACCGTCGAACAATTAAGTTTCGAGACTCGCTTCGCATTTCCGAACATTTGATCCGTTTGTGCTGCCATTTTAGGGAGTTATTCACAACTCAATACTCAACATGTGATGCAAGTTTTAAATTATTTGGTTGAATAGTTAATGAGATGCAGTCACGCGAAATTGTGTTACAAAATTTTGTTTAAAAATCGGTGTAATGGAAGGAACGCTTGAAACCGCGCCAACATCAAATTCTGCGTTAAATTAGAGAAGTCGCTAACAGAAACGTTACAAATGTTCAATGTAGTCACCACCTAACTCGACACACTTAGATCAACGTCTCCGCCATTGCTCAAAGTAGCTCTGATAGTCCTCTGAAGCAAGTCCTTTCAAAATTTGATTTGACACGTTTTTTTCATCTATATCTTCGAAATGTTACTCTTATGCACAGCTGGCTTTCCGAAGGCTTATTGAATCATTGTATTGTTTCTGTTACTCATTCTCAATGACTGTTTGCACACTTCCATAAATATGCCATTATGTCAATCCATTTACTAATTTTACGAACAGTTATTCGTCGGTCGTCTTTAATAAAGCCGCGAATTTGTTGAATGTTCTCAGGCGTAAAGCTGCCATTACATGGCAGCATCGAGCATCGAACGTCTGCATCTGCACAGAAATCATTGCGCAGGTATCTGAATGAGATAGATTCCAGCTTCTTGCGGCTAATAGCATGATGAGTGATATGAATTCGGGCGAGATAAAAAAAATTATGTTCTGATACACATTACTAATACTGAAAATTGATATTTATTTACATTATACACAACAGATATTATTATTATTAAACAAAATATATATAAAACGTTACTATCCCCCAGCAGAATATTAGAATCTAATAAAGGGATATAATTTTCATTTTTTTTTTCCTGCATGTTTATAACATACTGCTCCTTTAAATCATTTCCTACTTTTAACAATAGTTTTTCAAACTGTGTCGTTTTGTCATTTGTGAATCCCTTTTTGTGTCTTATTTATTTGAATATTTCAACCATCCAAAATCTTTTGCCGCATTTGTATTTTAATTTAATTTTAATTTACATTGCCAGAGTAGTAACGTTTCATAATATATCTTTGATTAATAATAACACACACACACACACACACACACATCTGTTATATAATAAAATAAATGAAATATAATTCTGGGCAACAATATTCTGCGCAGACGCTTAACGCTAATTCTGAGACTCTGCCACCAGAGATGCCAATTCTGAGACTCTGCCACCAGAGATGCCAATTCTGAGACTCTGCCACCAGAGATGCCAATTCTGAGACTCTGCCACCAGAGATGCCAATTCTGAGACTCTGCCACCAGAGATGCCAATTCTGAGACTCTGCCACCAGAGATGCCAATTCTGAGACTCTGCCACCAGAGATGCCAATTCTGAGACTCTGCCACCAGAGATGCCAATTCTGAGACTCTGCCACCAGAGATGCCAATTCTGAGACTCTGCCACCAGAGATGCCAATTCTGAGACTCTGCCACCAGAGATGCCAATTCTGAGACTCTGCCACCAGAGATGCCAATTCTGAGACTCTGCCACCAGAGATGCCAATTCTGAGACTCTGCCACCAGAGATGCCAATTCTGAGACTCTGCCACTTCCCAGTTCCACCGTTCCCAATTCCCTGTTCCTCTATTTCTTCGCATGTATGAAAGAGAGAGAACGCAAGGGGCACGAAACAGAGTATGTCCTTTTCTACGTGCACCTTTACCCCCACTCCTTAAATAAAGGCAAACGCTCGGTCTAGATATACTATGTCTATGGTCTAGATATACTTATGTCTATGACACAGATACAGACGTTCCGATATATTTCAGTCCCGTTGACATCCGACATTGAGGTTAAGACGTGTTCAAAATTTAAAAATTGTGACAGAATTGTGAAAAATATTCTAAATGGCATACACCACGAGACTGCTCGTGACGACCGGCAAGTTTCTGAAGAACGGTTCTCTGCTGATGAGATTCTCTAGGTGAAATCCTTTAACATACAGTATCCAAAACGAATGACCTTTCGACCTTCGCAAAGTTATTACTTTTTGAAGTGCTGTTTTCTATAAAAATACGATTAAATTTGTTACTTTGGAATCTTTATTATTCATGATTTAAATTAATTGCATTATTGACAATATAACAGAGAAAGAGAAAGAGATTTAATTATTAAGATGTTTGTTTTGTCAACTTATATTATATGCGTTTGTATTTTTTCCAGATTTGTTATATTTCTTTTACTTTTATCTTTTCTTGCAAATAATTAAACATATATGCGAATTATTTTATACATAAAAGAGCAAAAAAAGAATCTAATCAAAATACGAATACTTTCTACGAATATATTTCTTTTTTCTTCAACACATTATGTTTTTAAAGTTTAAATTTAAATTTAAGATTAAATTTTTATAATTTTATTATTTTTTTATTGTATTGTAATTTTCAAATTGATTATATAATTTGATAGCTGTATCTGTTGCTTAATTTTTAGTAACTTGTTCTTATAAACATCTTATCTTTTTGGTATAAAATTAAAGATAATACTATCTATTGAGAGATAGATAGATAAATAGATAGATAGATAGATAGATGATAGAAAGATAGATAGAAAGAGAGAGAGAGAGAAAGAGATAGAGATAGAGAGAAAGAGGGGATAGATTATAAGAAATAATTTTATATATATTACAGCTCATGGTGGTCCCATGTAGAGATGGGACCACCAGATGCCATTTTGGGAGTCACTGAAGCATTCAAGAGGGATCAAAATCCCAAAAAAATCAACTTAGGTGTTGGCGCTTATAGGGATGACAATGGCAAACCATATGTTCTTCCTAGTGTTCGTAAGGTTAGTTATAAATAATATGCTAATTCTTTGAAGAAAAAGCATACATAGACATATATATAGGGTGTCTCACAACCTTCGTACAATATTTTAATAGCGTATTCTAGAGGCAAAATGGAGTAAAAAATCTTAATACAAAAATATCGAGGCTACAATAGTTTTTGAGTTTTAAGTGATCAAAATTTGCTAATAATATTGCGTAAAATTCGCGTCCTCAAGTTCGTAACTACATTTACACACATACTGATCTGTCATCTGTTATTGCTGACATAAAATAAATAAATTGATTTCCACAAAACTTCTCTGCACGATCAAAACAAAAATAAACTTCATTTCTTAAATGTGTGAAAATATTAAGTTTATATTTGTATTTAAATATAATAATTAATCAACCATTTAAATTGTTATTTAAGAAAAAATTAAATATTTTACGTACAACATTTATAGTTTGTTAATATTAGCTGAGAGAGAGAGAGAGAGAGAGAGAGAGACCGCCGTACATAGTATTCATATACATAAGAAACAATAAAATCAGCTGTGCAGTAAAAATCAATATTACCTAATTTGTAAAATCAATAACAGATGACAGATCAGTACGCGTGTATGTGTAGTTACGGATCTGAGCGCACGAGCTCTACGCGATATCATTGGCAAACTTTGATCGCTTATAACTCACTATTGCAGCCTCAAAATTTTTGTATTAGAACTTTTGACTATTTTATCTGTAGAACACACTATTAAAGTATTGTACAGAGGTTGTGAGACACCCTGTATATATATACACCGTCGAACAATTAAGTTTCGAGACTCGCTTCGCATTTCCGAACATTTGATCCGTTTGTGCTGCCATTTTAGGGAGTTATTCACAACTCAATACTCAACATGTGATGCAAGTTTTAAATTATTTGGTTGAATAGTTAATGAGATGCAGTCACGCGAAATTGTGTTACAAAATTTTGCTTAAAAATCGGTGTAATGGAAGGAACGCTTGAAACCGCGCCAACATCAAATTCTGCGTTAAATTAGAGAAGTCGCTAACAGAAACGTTACAAATGTTCAATGTAGTCACCACCTAACTCGACACACTTAGATCAACGTCTCCGCCATTGCTCAAAGTAGCTCTGATAGTCCTCTGAAGCAAGTCCTTTCAAAATTTGATTTGACACGTTTTTTTCATCTATATCTTCGAAATGTTACTCTTATGCACAGCTGGCTTTCCGAAGGCTTATTGAATCATTGTATTGTTTCTGTTACTCATTCTCAATGACTGTTTGCACACTTCCATAAATATGCCATTATGTCAATCCATTTACTAATTTTACGAACAGTTATTCGTCGGTCGTCTTTAATAAAGCCGCGAATTTGTTGAATGTTCTCAGGCGTAAAGCTGCCATTACATGGCAGCATCGAGCATCGAACGTCTGCATCTGCACAGAAATCATTGCGCAGGTATCTGAATGAGATAGATTCCAGCTTCTTGCGGCTAATAGCATGATGAGTGATATGAATTCGGGCGAGATAAAAAAAATTATGTTCTGATACACATTACTAATACTGAAAATTGATATTTATTTACATTATACACAACAGATATTATTATTATTAAACAAAATATATATAAAACGTTACTATCCCCCAGCAGAATATTAGAATCTAATAAAGGGATATAATTTTCATTTTTTTTTTCCTGCATGTTTATAACATACTGCTCCTTTAAATCATTTCCTACTTTTAACAATAGTTTTTCAAACTGTGTCGTTTTGTCATTTGTGAATCCCTTTTTGTGTCTTATTTATTTGAATATTTCAACCATCCAAAATCTCTTGCCGCATTCGTATTTTAATTTAATTTTTGCCAGAGTTGCCAGAGTAATAACGTTTTATAACATATTTTTGATTAATAATAATAATAACACACACACATACACATCTATTACATAATAAAATAAATGAAATAAATATAATTCTGGGCAACAATATTCTGCGCAGACGCTTAACGCTCGACGGTTGACGTTTGACGCTGCCATGTAAAGGCACCTTTATTGCTCGTCCTAGGTTGATGCGCATAAGTCAAATTTGCAACTTCTTCACGATCTTCACAAAAAAACTTTATGCCATTTGCATACTTGAGACTTTGATAATGTGTTCTTACCGAACTATGCACATAACATGCACAAAATTTTGGCTGATTTAACATGTTCATGCATTAAAAATTTGATAATTATGCGTTGCGCAACCGAGACAGGCACCTTCTGTTCACTTATCATGCTTACTATTAAACAAACGATTGTAGACACAAACGCGCAGTTTAGAGCGAGTCTAGACATATCTACAGCCCAATATTGTCATAACAACGAGCGTTAAAGTATCCTGCTCCTATTCGAAAAGTCTCGTTCATATTTGATCAACCTACGTATATAAAGTTATAAAATAAAATATGATTATATGTTATGATATAAATATATAATGATAAAAATAAAATATAATTATTAAAAAATATAATAAAATATGTTTCCCATTCTTGATGATAGGCAGAAGAAAAAATTCGAATTAAAGAAATGGATAAAGAATATTCCACAATCTCTGGCAATGCTGAATTTTGTGAACACAGTATTAATTTGGCTCTTGGGAAAGGAAATGAAGTTGTTACAAATGGATTGGTAAATACAATACAATATAATAAAAATAATATGGAGCTTTCTTTTAACAAAAATTTTCTTTTCAGAATGCAACGATTCAAGGGATCTCTGGTACTGGTTCTTTGTTTGTCGGAGCACAATTTTTATCTCACCATTTTCCTGATAATAAGGAAATTTATCTTCCAATTCCTTCATGGGGAAATCATAATCCTCTATTTAGGCTTGCTGGACTTACAGTCAAGTCTTATCGTTACTATAATCCAAAAACTTGCGGTTTGGATTTTAAAGGAGTAGTGGAAGATATATCTGTTAGTATATACAAGGCTTCTAACAAGCAGAACATTATTCTAAATGTTAATGCTTGCATTAACAGAGATTGTTTCGAAGATAAATATTAGTTACAAAAAAGTTCACACATTAATTAAAATTATAATAACTAATACTTATTTATTAATATACAGAGACATTTTAAATATTAATGAGTTTTCAATAAATATATAAATATGTATAAATGTAAATATATATACATATAATTGATAATAGGAATCTTACAAGAAATGTTGCATGTGCAAAATTAGTGTTTTACATTTTGTATTGTTAACGTTATAATAATTATCAAAAAATTAATATTTATTTTATTTATTAATACAATGTATCTATCAACAGAACATTCCTGAGAGATCGATTATTCTTTTGCATGCATGTGCTCATAATCCCACTGGTGTTGATCCTAAACCAGATCAGTGGGCACAATTGTCCACTCTGATCAAGAAAAAAAATCTGTTTCCATTTTTTGATATGGCATATCAAGGCTTTGCCTCAGGTATTTTTAAACTAAAAATTACTTACAATTTCTTTTTTTGTACATCTCATAAATAAATGTATAAATCAAAACGATGCAAAAAATAACTCGGTAACTCTTTTTTAATGCATTAGAACTTATAGATTTGTTATTAATTTAATATAAAATGTAGATATATATTTATTAATTAAAACTATTCGTCTCTCTCTCTTAAATAAAATAAAATTTTTAACAAAACTTTCTTAAATAAATTATGTAGAACAAAGTTACACATCTTAACATTTTATTATAATTATTAATTTATCATTCTAATCTATTTTTCTCAGGGGATCTTACAAGGGATGCCTTTGCAGTCAGATTGTTTATTAAAGAGGGGCACAATATCGCTTTGGCTCAATCTTATGCAAAGAATATGGGTCTCTATGGTGTGTACAAGGAATTTATAAAATCAAATATACAAAAAATATTAATCTATAAAATCAAATACAAAAACATTAATATAAAAGATTAATTATTAAATTGCCAAGTTTAATAATTATATATGTACGTATACAGGGTGAGTCTAAAAAATACATTGTAAATAATTACATACTTTTTCTCAAAAACAATTTTTTTTAATAATAACCGTAATGTGCAGTTAGAGTGGGTTAAACTGAACAGAAAAGTCCTGTAGCATTTTTTCCTATAACGCTTAATAAAGGAGTTATTATTGAGTAAAGTCTGGTCAATCAGCGCCGACTTTTAGCCGGACGCACGTCGGTGAGCCACCCGCCTGATAGTGTGCACCGCCGTAGCGACGGAGCGCTCACGCACACTACTAGGCGCGCGGCTAAAGGTCGGCGCTGATTGGCAGACTTTACTCAGTAATAACTCCTTTATTAAGTTATAGAAAAACATGTTACAGGACTTTTCTGTTCAGTTTAACCCACTCTACCTGCACATAACGGGTGGGGCGATTATTATCAGACACCCTGTATATATATACAGCGCTACAACTTTTGTATAGAAATATCCACATTGTTATATTAAAAAAAAAAAATGCATTCCTCTCCGTTCGTTAACACAGATAGCTTTTGTAAGCAACTATTTTATGTTCACAATAGAGTTCAGTTTGAACCATTTATTTGGATATATATTTATTATAGTCTATTTCTTTTAGTTTAAAAGCTAAAAAGGTGTGGTTACTTTTGGTAGGACACCCTGTATAAGTGAAAAAAATAAAAATTTCGCAAAAAATAAATTTTTGCGAAATTGTTTTTTATTTTCTCAGGTGAACGCGTTGGAGCGTTTAGTTTGATTACATCCAGCAAGGACGAGGCTGCGCGCACTTTGTCGCAATTGAAGATTCTAATCAGACCAATGTATTCGAATCCGCCAATCTATGGAGCTCGTATAGTTAATGAAATTCTCGGCAATTCGGAATTGCAAAAAGAATGGTTACACGACGTTAAGAATATGGCCGATCGCATCATTTCAGTTCGCACGAAGCTTAGGGACCATTTGAAGAAAAACGGCAGCACTCGCGATTGGTCCCACATTACCGATCAAATCGGAATGTTTTGTTATACCGGCTTGAAACCGAATGAGGTAATTTCTTTTTTCGATTAAAATAGTACTATAGATCCATGTACATACACATTTGTATTTATAATTGAACATATTTTTCAAATTAAATTGTTGAAAATTACATCTTTTACACTTAGTCTTTATACACTTAAGTGTATTTAAATTTTAAACTTGAAATAGTATAAAATTAATAGGCATATATATATATATATGTATATACAGGGTATCCAAATATTCAACCGACAAACTTTCAGAGATTGTTGGGGGCATCCTAAGGATCATTTTTTGCAAATGGACCTAGGGTCGGAAATCGTTACATCGTTACGATGTCGGGAATGTTGGCGGCGCAAGGCTCTGAGCAAGGTAGCCTGCCATGCACGTGACGTCACAAACGCTTAATTTAGACAGCACATGGCGCGTTGCTTTTCCGAAAAGTATCGCAATTAAATAGCAGTGGCCGACTATACTCTGTAGGTCAGTGCTGGAAGATAGAAACATGATCCTTATGTGCTTTCTGAGCATGTCTAATTTCTCAATATGTTCTTCCTCGTCTTGTTCAGCCACTGCCATTTAATTGCGGTACTTTTCGGACAAGCAACGTGCCATGCGTTGTCTAAATTAAGCGTTTGTAACGTCACGTGCATGGCAGGCTGCCTTGCTCAGAGCCTTGTGTCGCCGACATTCCCGACGGCCTAGCGATGTAACGATGCATTTCCGATCCTAGGTCCATTTGCAAAAAATGATCCTTAAACCCGTATCAGACTACGCATTGAAAATTGAAGATTGGAATTTGACTAATCAGAACAAAGGAAACTACAACTTCTTTGTCCTGATTGGTCAACTTTCAATCTTGAATCTTGAATCTCAATTTTCAATGCGTAGTCTGATATTACATGATTTAGAGAAATATGTAAAATATATATATATCTATGTTATGTTACAGTAACATATCATTTGAAATGTATCGAATATATAAATAATATATTCAAAGTTGCTGACATAGAGCCGTACCAGAACGTAACATTTACCTGTATAAGTAATATTACATGTAACATTCATGACACTCGTGTAATATTACATATACGTCTATGTTATATGCTGTGGTTTGCTGGGTGGTTACGTGTTAGACTTTATCCCGTCCAGCTGGGAATCCTCTTCTGATGTCAGATCGACTTCTTTATATAGCGTTAATGACTGGATTCTTCTATCGCAAAAATGTTTCTGTCATTACGCTACCTAACGATGCTCGCGAAAATATTTTTCGCAGCATGAGTCCGATGTTCGATGTTCGGCTGCGGTCCGCTGCGTCTAACGCTCAATCGCGTCAATCGCATCGAACGCTGTCAAAGATTTAAAGATGGCGGCGAGAGTTAGAGCCGCCACATTATCTTCTTCGCTGTATATAAGTCTGTGGAATTTGAAAGCGAACTAGTGGGCGAGATGTTCGTCTATTGCGAGTTTTTATTTTTTCGGGTTATTTTTGCTTTGTTTGTGGTTCTTGTTTCGTTTGTTGCTCTTTTTGCAGATTTGTTTCCGTGTCATCTTCTTGAAGAATATACGCCGGTTTTAATTGATCTATTGAAATATTTACATTTTTTCCGTTTTTGCAGAGTGTGACTATTTTTTCATTTTTTCTTATTATTTTATAAGGTCCTTCGTAAGATGGTTGAAAAGATCCGTCAAGCAATTCTCTTCGTATAAAAGCATGAGATGCTGTCTTCATATCTTGAAATATGAAAGTTGTTGCTTGTCCGTGTCTATTATTTTCTTGCGGTTTTAAATCTTGCATGTTTTTCCTTCGACTAAGCATGATTTTCCATAGTCTCCATAGTTTTCTTCAGAATCTTTTGGAGTGCTCTGTTGTAGGAATTGCCTAGGTAATTTGATTGGTTCTCCGTAAACCATTTCTGCTATTGTCGCTTGAAGATCATCTTTCCATGCTGCTCTGATGCCCATTAACACCTGGTAGAATCTCTACCCATTTTTCTGTTTGGTAACATTTAATGGCTGTTTTTAATTGTCTATGGAAGCGTTCGACCATGCCGTTTGCTGCTGGATGGTATGCCATTATTCTAAAGTGTGTTGAACCCGTAAGTTGAATCAAACGTCTGAATAATTCTGCCTCAAATTGTCGGCCTTGATCTGTCGTAATTCGAATTTGAACTCCAAATCTTACTATCTAATTGGCAAAAATGTTGCTCGCTATCGTTTCTGCTGAGATGTCCAGAATTGGTATTGTTTCCGGCCACCTCGTATATCAATCTACTATTGTCAAGCAATAACAATATCCTTTTGAAATTGGCATTGGTCCAACAATGTCAATGTGTATGTGCTGGAAGCGTTGTGTGAGAGTTTAGAAGTTCCCAATTGGCGTTTTATTATGCCTTGTGACCTCCGCTGACATTGTAAATAAGCTTGCGACCATTTACGGCAATCTTGCTGTATTCCTGGCCAAACAAATCTTTGCATAATTAATTTTGCAGTAGCTTTAACACCAGGATGCGATAGATCATGTAATGATCGAAAAACTTTTTTTCGGTATGATTTGGTCACGAAAGGGCATGGAATCTGCGATTTTGCATCACAAAATATCGTGATCTCTGTTCCGGGAATTGGTATTTCTTTTAATTTCAATGTTAAATTGCTTTGCAGAATTTGTTGTAATTCATCATAAGACTTCTGAGATTCCGCTAATTTTTCAAAATTGATTGCCTTTTGAATACTTTTACTCTTGATAGGGCATCTGCTACCATGTTTTCTTTTCCGGAAACGTGTTGAATGTCCGTAGTGAATTGTCCAATGAATTCAAGATGGCGTGCTTGGCGCGGGGAGCTTCGTAGCGGATCCTGTTTAAAAGCATAAATAAGCGGTTTGTGATCCTTAAATATAGTAAATTTTTGTCCTTCTAAAAGATGTCTGTAATATTTTATTGCTGTGTAAATTGCTAGCAATTCTCTGTCATAAGCACAGTATTTTCTTTGTGCCGGACTTAATTTCTTGCTCATAAATGCCAGCGGTTACCAATCTTTTTCTATTTTCTGTTGGATTACAGCTCCTGTAGCATTGTCAAAAGCATCTGTAATTACAGCAAGTTTAGCTTGTGGATTCGAGTATACCAACAATGTTGCTCGAGATAGACTGTTTTTCGTCTTCTCGAATGCTTCGTCTAAGTCTGATGTCCAAATGATTGGTATCTTCCCTTTTGATTTAGGATCTGTTAGAGTCTCATTAAGTTTTGCTTGGTCTTTTGCGGCTCCAGGGATGAATCTTCTATAAAAGTTTAACATCCCCAGGAATTGGCGCATCTGTTTGACAGTTTGCAGTTTCGGAAAGTTTGGATTGCTTGTACTTTTTCTGGTAGGGGTTTAGTACCTTCTGACACTAAGTACCCTAAGAATTTGACTTGTGTTTCCCCAAAGATATACTTAGTGGGATTTATTATTAACCTAAAATCATCCAGTCTCTGAAATAGTTTCTTAAATGTTTTTCATGTTCCTGTTCTGATTTTGATGCTACTAATATGTCATCGATATATGCATAGCAAAAATCTAGCCCATGAAAAACTTCATTGATGAAACGTTGGAAAGTTCGTGCTGCGTTACGTAGTCCAAATGGCATATATTTATATTCAAATAGGCCGAAAGGAGTTGTTATTGCTGTTTTTGGGATATCCTCTGGATGTACTGGTATCTGATTGTAAGCTCTCACCAAGTCTATTGTTGAAAAGATTTTCTTGCTTTCAATGTTTGCGTAAAATCTTCAATATGAGGAATTGGGTACCGATCTGGCACAGTTCTCGCATTTAATTTGCGATAATCACTGCAAGGTCACCAACAATTCCCTTTTTTCGGTTCTATGTAAAGAGGTGCAGCCCATGGGCTCTTCGATGGTTGAATTACTCCTTCTTCTAATAAGAGGTCAAATTCGGCTTTTGCTACTTCTAATTTATCTGGAGCCAGACGTCGTGGGCGGTATCCTTTAGGTGGCCCTTTCGTTGTTTTAATATAATGTACCGTTGTGTGCCGTGGTTCCTTCCTGATTCCTGGTAACTTAATAATGTTAGGAAATTCAGAAAGTAGACTGTGAAAATTTGTTTTTTTATTAATAATTTTAATGCTTTCATTCTTCATGGTGCTTGGAGATTTCTTCGTTGATAATTCTGTTTTTAATCAAACGACCCTTTTGTAGATCTGGGAATAGATGAAAATATGACAAGAAGTCAGCGCCAATTATTGGTTGTGTTATATTGGCTATTGTAAATCTTCATAAGAATTTTCTTCTTAAACCAAGGTTTAATTCCATTGTAATTTGTCCATAAGTTTGAATAATTGTGTTGTTTGCTGCGTAGAGTTGGTATGTGCTTAACCATAATGGGCCTTTTATTAGATTACGTGGATATACACTGATATCCGATCCCGTATCTATTAAACCGAAAAACGTACCTTTTTAAAAAAAAGTAAAAAAAGGCGCCAAGTACACGCGCCACTTGTGAAGAACTGTATTTATATATATTTATAAAATAGTGTTATTTTAAATTATTGGAAATAAAGATTTATAAAAATATTTTAACCCAAAAAAAATTGTACAAATATATCCTACAAAAATAATGATATCAACAAATTGCGCCAACTGAAAATAAAAATTAAACGAATATTTTAACCAAAAACAATTGTACAAAATAGTCTTTAATTTTATAAATTAAATTATTTAAATTTATCTATAATATATCTATACTATAATTGATTTTAGTTTTGCCGTCAAACATCAGAAAATGACGTCTCGTGGATGTGACATATCGACATCATTTTCGGGTCTCATAAGACCTAACTTAGGACGTTTAATTGGTCATTTTGTGGCCAAAATTTATCGTCATTGTGACGTCAGTTCGCTACTTGGGATATACCCCAGTGAGAAATATCGATTGAAAAAATGTGCATTAGATGTCTATTAGACGTCTATAAACGTCTATAGATGTTTCTGTAAGTTGGAGCCATCTAGTCTAAAACAACATCTGGAAATATCTGAATTAGATGCCATGTAATTTTATGTTATTGAATTTTTTTAGACACAGTTAAAACTTAATGTTCACACAATAGCGGTGCAAATTGTTTATAAAACACTCTTTGGGCTGCAAGTCACCTCTCAACATCTAATAGACATCGAATAGACTTCTAAGTAAGCTTTAACGCAATATGTATGTGGCATCATAATAAAAACAGAAATGCTTTGGAAAAATAATTTCATCAAATGTATTTGTGGTCATACACTAGTATTCACTCAGCCCATACATACTTCGCCATAGTACAGAAAGGTTGCAGACATACTGCAGAATAATTTCATTGAAACATTGCAATATTGCAAATTGGTTACGAAATATTGCTGCACCATGACTGTAAGATTGTGGCAACGTTAAGATGTCCGCTTTTTGTAATATTGTATTGTAACATTGCAGTAATCTTACAATATAACATACTTGTAGTATAATGCAATGCATTACTGTGCAATTGTATTTATAATAATATAGTATATACGTATGTTTTTCATCTTAACATTTATATGTTTTCGAAACTGTCTTACATCTGTAGTCACAAATATTACTGTATATATATATACAGGGTGTTTCATTTTATTCCAGGCAAATATCTCGAAAAATATGAAAGATATGAAAAAACGTTTCAGACAAAGGTTGTTTGGTTCGCAGGGGAACATAAGATGATTTCATTGTTTTGACCTTGAGTGAACGTGCCAACGTCATATGGAGTTCAACTTCATTTTTTTAAATGGAATGCCCTATTTTTTATTGCATATTCTTGTAGCTTACCTCGAGAGATTTTCAAAACACTCTAATTAAGTATTTTTTCATGAAGTACTTTTCGAGTTACAAGGCTTGAAAGTTACAGTTCCGCCGGCATTAGCATTACCTAAGGTGCACCGCGTGAAGATTGCCCGGTCGGATTTATACCTCTTTTGTTTTGTGCGTGTGTGCGTGCGTGTGTGCGTGCGTGCGTGCATGCGTGTGTGCGTGTGTGTGTATGTGTGTGTGTGTGTGTGTGTGTGTGTGTGTGTGTGTGTGTGTGTGTGTGTGTGTGTGTGTGTGTGTGTGTGTGTGTGTGTGTGTGTGTGTGTGTGTGTGTGTGTGTGTGTGTGAGCAAAAGATTAAATAAAAAAATATTTATTCAAGATGTTCGAAGTGACACCAGAAATGTTAGCCCGCGTCCGAGAGTGTTTTCGTAAAATAATTTTAAAATGTATTTTAGTGTAGCTTAATACTACTATTCAGTGATCGCTTTGGAGGTAGGAACTTGCAAGGAATCGCTTAGGTTCTGGCAGTAAATGATATAACTTTTATATCGAGATCATAATTATATTTTCTTCATATATTTACATTTGGCGAAATAGTCAATAGGAACATAACGCCGTTGTCCTCCACGTTTTCTGGTTTGCCTCGTTTGTTCCACGCCCTTGGCTAGTCGGGGGTGTCTATTGTGAGCACGTCTGGTGCTGGAGCTGCGTCGCTTCTCCGGGAGCCGAGGCGGATGAGGGCCAGAGATGACATTGATGACCCTCGGTTTGGATGACGTGGTGCTACTCCGTGCGGATGGAGTACCTGTGTGGTGGCGCGAGGCACCGGACAAAGGCGAGGTGGCGCCGGGGTTGGAGCGTGGAGTGCCCAGCGAAGGCGACGATGTGTCGGAGTTGGGGCGCGTTGCGCCCGGCAAAGGCGAGGATACGCTGGAGCTGGGGCGCGTTGCGCCCGGTAGAGGCGAGGACACGCCGGAGCTGCGGCGAGGAGCGCCAGGCCGAGGCGAGGATACGCCGGAGCTGCGGCGAGGAGCGCCAGGCCAAGGCGAGGATACGCCGGAGTTGCGGCGAGGAGCGCCAGGCCAAGGCGAGGATACGCCGGAGATGTGGCGCGGAGTGCCAGGCGACGCCGAGGATACGCCGGAGCCGTAGCGCGGAGCGCCAGGCGACGCCGAGGATGCGCCGGAGTCGGGGCGCGAAACGTCAAGTGAAGGCGTCGGGGCGCCGGAGCTGGGGCATTGAATGCCGGGTGGCGGCGAGACAACGCCAGAGCTGGGGCGCAAGGCGCCAGGTGAAGGCGACTGTGCGCCGGAGTGTTGGCGCTGAGCGCCAGACGAAGGCGAGGATGTGCCCGGTTTTCTCCTTGTCAGGTGGTGTAGAGGCGTCGGCCGGGTGTGTTTTCGCACGCCTATTTCTCCTTTCCGAGGAGAAAGCTTTTTCGCGCTCTTCGTCTTGGCGGCTTGATGTTTTCTTCGTAGGATAATCCTGGCGACTAGGCGCCGTGTTGATTTGTAAGAGTAGCGAAAATGCGCTAATTACTAATTGTTGACTCCCCGGTAAGCCTGCTTATCTTTCCCGTGGGTTGACTTTGGCCCACGGAAAAGCATACCTGGCGTGTGACGCCTAGCGGAGGTGCCCGGTACTAGATGTGCGCGGCGTATATATAGCCGCCTGAGCGTCTTTCGGCTTACGGGTAAGCTTGTGGGAACTTATGTGAAAATAACTAGACTTTCTTTGTATTTAATTATTAATATTTAATCAGAAATAAATGTGTGTATATTTAATCAGATACATGGAGTGAATGTAATGACTGTTTTTTATAAACAAATAAATATATATCGTTACTAAGAAACGACAAATCAACAGCATAAAATATATATATCGAAATATATCGATAAACTCGAGTCGATAACGAAGTCGACGGTAACAGGAACGCCACAGTACTCCCCCGCAAGCAACATCCTATGTTGCGAAACGAACTTGTTTCCTGGGACCAGAATACGTCCTCAGAGTTCCATGAGAAGTAGTTAAAGGCGTAGTGGAACTTGAAGTAGGCGTGGAATTAGCTGTATAGAACCAGTAAGAATCAGTTTCTGTAGTTTGAGAGAAGAATCTGTAAGGAGAGATTTTAATTCCTCATCTTCTTGTTGGTATGTAGTCAGATCTTCCAGAGAAACAATAACTGGCATAGAAATGGATTCAATTCTTGAGAGCGAATCTGCAACAATATTATCTTTTCCAGGAATATATTCAATGTCAGTTGAAAATTGAGCAATAAAATCCAATTGCCGAATCTGTCGTGGCGAAGCTTTATCCAATTTCTGCTTGAAAGCATAAACTAAAGGTTTATGATCGGTTCGTATCAAAATTTGACGTCCTTCAAGAAGATATCTAAAATGTTTGATAGCCAAAAAGATACTCAAAAGTTCACGATCGTAAGTGCTATAATTACGTTGAGTGTTATCCAATTTCTTAGAGAAAAACGCTATTGGTTTATTACAGTCGTCAATAATTTGTTCCAGGGAGGCACCTACCGCTAAATCAGAAGCGTCGCAAGTCAAAATAAGAGGGATTGCTGGAGCAGGATGAGTCAAGGTTGTGATCCGTAACAACTCTTCCTTGCAGAATTTGAAAGCCTCTTCTGCTTCAGGTGATCAACTAACCAAACTCTTGTCCTTCTTCTTACTGTCCTTCAAATAGTCAGTCAAAATTGCTTGATGTGCAATTTCTCAGGAGATAGTCGTCGAGGAGTCGAAGCAGCAGGAGAACCTTTGACGATGATATGATGTTCTACCTGGTGTATTTTATTATTTGAAATTGGAGCAAAACGATTTAACTCTGGAAACTCAGCAAGGATTTTATGGAAAGCTGAATCTGGTGAAGTTGTACAGACTGTTAAATGATTAGTTCTTGACAACCTTCCTTTGTGAGTTAAACTAGTAACAGTATCAATTAATTGTTTACGTTTCATGTCAACCAATAATCCATAATGACTCAAAAAGTCTGCTCCCAAAATTGGTCGTTGAATATTTGCAATACAAAATTTCCATTTGAAAACTCTGCGTAATCCAAGATTTAAGGCTAAGGTTTTTGATCCATAGGTATCAATCTTGGTACCGTTAGCAGCAAAGAGTTTAAAAGAAGAAGACGGAGTATTTGATACTGACCTTTTTGGAACCAGAGATATGTCAGCTCCTGTATCTATCAAAAAATTAAGGCCTGAATATTTATCGGTGATAATGAGACGATTGTTGGGTGAACCGTTGACAGCCGTCTCCACCTTCAACGGAACATCTAGTTTTCCTGGTTAACTGTGAAGGATTGTGACATAGAACAAGGAATCGTACATTTAACAGCTTTATTACCAAATTTTCTGTGGTAAAAGCAAGTTTGCTCATCTTTTTTAACAGTCTTTTTATTTCTTGATGTCGACCTAAATCTTCTCTTTCCATTATATCTAGATTTTGACCTATCTCTAGAACGCATGACCTCCAAAGCTAAAATTCTACGTTCGAGATCGGCAAGATCACAAGATTTAGTATTACAAGGCTCAGTTGAAGGAGTTATCATAGCAACTTGAAGTCCAGACTCCCGATCCATGATTTTATCAGCTAAATCAGCCAACTTAATTAGAGGACTACCTTCAACAACTGCCAAAGTGCTTGAACGCGATAAGGTAATCTTTGAAGCCAAATTGAATGTAACACATTATCAGAAATAGTTCCTCCAGCCAATTGTCTAAGTTCTCTAACCAAATCAGACGGTTTCTTATCATTCAATTCAACACCAGCCAATAATTGCCAAAGCCGCTTTTCATTCGAATCAGTCAAACGATTAATAAAGAGATTCTTTATCTTTGTATATTTATCTTTTTTAGGTGGTCTCTCAATTATCTCAGCAACCATTAAAAGAGCTTGTTCATCAAGATGTCTTATTACAGTGCTATATTTGATATCATCCGAACGAATCAGAAAAACCAAAAATTCACTCTCAAGTTAAGCAAACCAGAGTTTCGGTTGCTTATGCCAGAAAATCGGTAGCTTAAGAAGACGAAATTCGTTGGCATTGATTTCACCGGACTCACCTGAATTTCTCGGCTCATTGCTGGTATGTTGAGCTGCTCTTTCCGTATAATTGGCATGCTGATCCTGTTGATCTTCAGAAGCTGAAACTGATCTTGGAGTGGCGGACGGTGTTCTATCGACAGGCATCTCGAAGAATTTTCGAAGTTCTAAGCAACGAAGTCCAAGAAACTTGCCGAATAACAACTCAGCCACCAAGAAGACTAGAAGTTCTTGTCAAAGAAAAGCCGTAAATTGTCCAGAAGTTTCCACAATTCCACACTGAACAAGAAATCGGACTTGCAGATTTCTTAGTCACTAATTTAGAAGTACCGCACTTGACGAGATCACGTCGGGGTCACCAGTTGTGGGAACTTATGTGAAAATAACTAGACTTTCTTTGTATTTAATTATTAATATTTAATCAGAAATAAATGTATGTATATTTAATCAGATACATGGAATGAATGTAATGACTGTTTTTTACAAACAAATAAATATATATCGTTACTAAGAAACTAAGTTACTAAGAAGTCGACGGTAACAGGAACGCCACAAGCTAGCTCGGCGCGCGCCGCGTAGCGGCGGCGCCCGTAATATCGGCGCGGCCACTTACCCGCTTACGCATTTATGCGATTGAATTTTCATCGCCACATTTAGTATTGTGTATTTCATTTTAATCACCGGGGCTGTTATCTCGTAAGGTAAGCAAGATAGCAAAAAATGTTGCATACAAATATTTTAGGGTTCCGAGGGAGACATAAGGTAATGACATCGATCTTCCCGTAAGGCTCGTTTTTCAAGATCAATTTTATTTTTTTAAATAGCAGCACTTATTTTTTGTTGCATTTTTTGGTTGATATAATTCAATTAAACATTTTTTGTATTTTAATATTTTTTTGTAAAACTAATAGTTTTTAAGATTGAATTCAAAGAATAAAGAATCGTAATTTTAGGTCAGATCAAAATCAACTTTATTTTTTTTAATAAAAACTATTTTTTATTGTACTTTCGGATTTATCTAATCAAAATAAATGTTTTGGTACCTTAATAATTTTTTACAAAATCAGTAGTTTCCGAGATATTTGGTTTAAAAACTGCGATTTTTATGAGCACTAAAGCGCGTTGCCCTTTCATTTCGGGGGAGTGCCTAGAACACGTTTGAAGTATTTGGAGGATCGCCGAAGCTTGACTTTTACGGAATAATGAAGCAATCACAGTGCTCTTTTCAGTAGACTACTACCACAAAACACTTTCATTCAGCTCCCATTCAGCTGATTGTTTTTAGTTAAAATCGACTCGAGTTAGCTCTTATTGCGACGATTTGTTCGATACGTTTGGTTATTAGAGTAAATTTATTATATTCCCCTTTGTTAATTGTGTCATTATCAACATGGCAGATTATCCGCCCTCAGAAATTGTTGATATGATTGATATTTATTATGCCGCTGATAATAATGCTAGAGAAGCAGCTCGTCAATATCGAGATAAGTATCCGGATAGACGACATCCCGATCATAAAGCAATTTTGCGTTTAACAGTTATGCCCGGTCTACAATGAGTCGTTATTCGTTAGTCGCAAGCAAATTGACCAACCAGAATCGATTATTCTTAGAATATTTTTGGAATAATAAACTGTGGTTGATCAATTTACTTGTGACTAACGACTAACGACTCATTGTAGACTAGGTTTTAGAGCGCGTACGGGACAGATGAAACGCAAACATTTTAAAAAACCATTAAATAACGACGGTGCTATTATCGTAACTATATTAGGAATGGTAATAATGAATCCGCACATTAGTCAACGTCAAATTAGTTGTGATTTAAATGTGTCTCCTGCGACTGTAAATAGAATTCTAACTATATTAGGAATGGTAATAATGAATCCGCACATTAGTCAACGTCAAATTAGTCGTGATTTAAATGTGTCTCCTGCGACTGTAAATAAAATTCTACGTGACAATCACATTCATCCTTATCACATTTCACTTAATCAGGAGCTTTCTGATAATGATAAAGTTTTTCGTGTCACATTCTGCAGGTGGGCTGTAGCTCAAATTCAGCTCGATCCCACATTTTTTTTCGTGTTATGTTTAGTGACGAAGCTGCATTTGAGAGCGATGTTATACTGAATTGACATAATAGCCATTATTATTCTGATATTAATCCGCACTGGGTTCGTCATGTAGACAATCAGCATCGGTGGGAGGTGATAGTTTGGTGTGGTATTTTAGATAGTCATATTGTTGAACCCCAATTTTTTGATGACAATGTTACAGGGGAATCATATTTACATATGCTACGAGTATGTTGCCAAGGATGTTAGAGTTTGTCGATGTAAATACAGTCCAACGTATGTGATTGCAACAGGCCGGTGCACCACCACACTACGCATGCCCTGTAAGGGACTTTTTAAATTTAACTTATCCGCGCCGTTGGATTGAACTAGGTGGTCATGTAGCATGGCCATCCAGATCACCAGATCTAACATCACCAGATCTTTTCTTATGGGGCTATTTAAATATACTGTTACCAGACCGCACCTACCACAGCTAAAGACCTAAAAGACCGCATCAAACGGGTGTGTAGAAATATACCAGCCAACGTTCTCAAAAAAACAGTCGATGGATTCGAAAAACGGTTGCAATTATGTATCCAACAGAATGGTGGTATATTTGAGCATTTGCTGTAGACTAAAAATACACATTCAATGTGACTTCGATGTGATCTTACAGAGTCAATCGGTCTTGCCTTCACTGACCGGATCAATCTTGGGTCTTGCCTTCACTGGCCGGATCAATCTTGGGTCTTGTCTTCACTGGCCAGATCAATCTTGGGTCTTACCTTCACTGGCCGGCATACCTTGTGTAATGCTAATAGCAGCAGAATTGTAACTTTCAAGCCTTGTAACTCAAAAAGTATTTCATGAAAAAATACTTAATTATAGTATTTTAAAAAGCTCTCGAGATAAGCTACAAGAACATGCAACAAAAAATGATTCCATTAAAAAAAATAAAGTTGAACTCCATATGACCTTGACACGTTCACTTAAGGTCAAACCAATGACACCATCTTATGTTCCCCTTCAAACCAAACAACTTTTGTCTGAAACGTTTTTCCATATCTTTCATATTTTTCGAAATATTTGTCTGGGGCGATTAAAATGAAACACTCCGTATATATATTACATATATAAAATTTAAATAAATGGACATTATGAACCACTATATATGCAATTCTATGTATGCAATCAAAATTTCGTTATTTTTTCTAAGAATAAATTATATATGTATAATAAAAACTATATATGTATAATATTTTATTTTATATATATTTTTTATATATTATACGAAAATATTAAATAATGAAGAATTTTATTAACAATAATTGTATTCGGGGAGGGTATATTCAAGTCTCCCCGGAATGCGAAATTGAGCGAGTAAATGCAAATAGAGTGGACTTATTAAGTATTAAATTACGACGATCGCGAAGTGAACAAAAAAAGCGAAAATTGGCTTACCGCACGGTGTATACCTTTTAGTCTCGGGATTCGTTCCTCGTTTTCCTTGGAAGGTCTGAGTTCCTCCGTCTTTGAGTGAGCAGGAGAACAAGCAGGCGAGCAAGCAGGAAAAAGGTAGCCAAAGAAAGCGAGGCAGCAAGCATGCATTAAGAAACCGTCCTTCGTGGCAGGGAACGTCCGTCTTCAAAGTTGTCTTCGCGGACCAGAGACCTGCGTATTTTCTGTACGACCATTGGCGACTGAGTGCCGTGGGTCCTGCAAACGTTTTGCAGGCCGAGTACAAGCTCGAATTTTCGACACGAGAGTTATCGGTGGATTGACGAGGGCAGCACCGATTAGTGAGTCGATAATATATATGCAGCCCGATCCCGATCCACCAACTTCTCGCGCGATAATCGATAAACGTGCAAGATTATGCAATTACCAATTAAAGCAAAGACTAATGACTAAAATTAAACCCAAAACCATAATACACTATTTTTACTACTAATTACTAAGTGATTAACGATTGTAAACTATCAACTAATGTGAGCCCCAAACAAATTGTAAAACAATTTATTACTTGTTAAATCTCTTAAAAATGTGATAAATTTATAATTTGGTTTTTAAATTATGGATTTAAGGCGGGAGGAGGCACGAACCAAGCATCCATCTCTTCCGTGGCAGCGGCACTGTCGTATCTGTGTAGGGCGTTTACACACTTCCTCAGCCCTGTACAGCCAGCGCTTTTTCCAATCTTCGAAGCACTTCTGGAACGCAATTTTCGGTATGGCGTTTAGCTCCTTCAGCGACTCTGTCTTTATCTCCTCAATGTTGGCAAAACGTCGTCTTTTCATGGTTTTTTTCATCTTCGGGAATAGGAAGAAGTTGCAGGGGGCCATGTCCGGCGAATACGGAGGCTGAGGTATCATAACGGTGTTGTTTTTGGCCAAAAACTCACGAACAACCAGTGAAGTGTGAGCAGGTGCATTATCATGGTGCAATTGCCATGAGTTGTTTTGCCACAAATCCGGGCGTTTTCTTCGGATTGCTTCACGCAAACCGCGTAGAACTTCCAGGTAGTACTTCTTATTGATCGTACGACCTAGTGGCAAGAACTCATGGTACACTATGCCGTTGAAATCGAAGAAAACAGTGAGCAGAACCTTCACATTCGATCGAACTTGACGAGCTTCTTTCGGTCTTGGCTCTTCAGGAAGCTTCCATTGGGACGATTGGGCCTTAGTTTCGATACATGAGCCAAATGATATGCCAACATCATCAGCAACCTCTCTGATAGTGATTCGACGATTGTCCATAATCATTTTCTTCACTTTTTCGACGTTGTCATCGGTTGTTGATGTGCTAGACCGTCCAGAGCGCTCGTCATCTTCAACGTCTTTACGGCCCTCTTGGAAACGTTTGTACCACTTGTAAACGCTTGCTTTATTCATAAAAGACTCGCCAAAAGCAACATTCAACATTTCCAATATGGTGCTGCACTTTATTCCATTCTTAAAGCAAAATTTAATGCAAATTCTTTGTTCCATTTTTTGTACAAGTAAAAAATCGCCGAGCACACCAAACACGTGTAACCTTTTCGACAGCCAACAATAAAGTAAGCATCCAATATGGCTACCAATGTCAAGATACGTCAGGGACAAGTGTACCAACACAACAGAAAAAAAATATGACAATTGGACTTATACAGCCCGCAAAATTAAAAAATTCCGCGTATTTTTTGATCAAACCTCGTATCTATATCTCTCAAATAACTAGCGAGGATATCTAATGGATGTGTACACATTATCCATATATCTATGTCCATCAAGTAACTACCGAAGATATTCATTAGATATTCATATGTTATCCACATATCCATGTCTACTAAGAAGTTACAATTTCTGTTCGAATAAGCAAAAATCCCACACAGCACATGATATCATTCGAATATTCTATACTCATACTATGAATATACGTTATCACCTAAAAAAACCTCACAAAGGTAAAAAAAAATACGCCAAGTATATAAAAAAATCCCAACT
>NW_021848854.1:0-11818 GCF_003651465.1 Formica exsecta | reverse complement strand
ACGCACTTTGAATTTTGTGGCGCTCTCTTCTGGTTTCAGAGATATGCGATTTTGAAGTATCATAATTTTCGCATTTATTTCTATGATCTTTTCACTATATCTTACTTGCGTGTTTATGTTTTTTTGTTTACATTTGTGTCACTGTCAGTATATTTTCGCTAAGAATTTCTTTTGTTTACATTTAAAGTTGTTTTTATGTTACTGCTAGTACACTTCAGAATCGTACACTTGTTCAGTTCCGCTAGAAATTTCAAAAGAAATACAGCAATGAAGCTTTACGAATTTCTATCCTTTACTGCAGATAAAAATATTGCTTCTCCACGTAAAGCGAGGTTCAATGCAAACCTATATGTTTAGTTTTTTGATAGTGAAGCCCCCCCGCAGGGAGGCGGAACTCACTGTTTCTACGCATACACTTTTCCACGCGAAGCGATGTTCCACATGGGTTTGCAACTTTCCACGCAGAGCGAAGTTCCACGCAAACTTATTTGTCTAGTTTTTTGGTAGTGGAGCCCCCCGCAGGGGGGCGGAACCCACTGTTTCCACGCATACACTTTTCCACGCGAAGCGAGGTTCCACATGGGTTTGCAACTTTCCGCGCAAAACGAGGTTCCACGCAAACCTATTTGTCTAGTTTTTTGGTAGTGGAGCCCCCCGCAGGGGGGCGGAACGCACTGTTTCCATGCATACACTTTTTCACGCGAAGCGAGGTTCCACATGGGTTTGCAACTTTCCACGCAAAGCGAGGTTATATATTGGGACTTCTACGCAGTACTGTCAGCCTTTGTAGTTTCACCTATACAGCAATTGGTTTGAGATATATGTTTAACTTTTATTTTCTCGAAAACTATCACTTGTACGCTAAAAATGGATAGGATATAAAATGTTTATCTCTGTGAGATCTAAAACTTTTGTCTAAAACATTTCTCATGATTTTCTGTATTTACTGAGATAAGCGTAAAAAACTATAATTTTTATGGGTTTCTTATGGTTTTCACCATGAAAACCAAATAGTCGCCAATTTTCACTATGATATTCGTAATCAACGCATCAAAATACGTAAGAATACTGAGTTTCAAAAAAATCGGGGGTGAGTACTTTTCGGAACTTTATCCTCGATTTTAACTAAACTCATTGTAGCAATAGGTCTTCATGTGATGTAGTATTGGGTAAAGGGATGAGACGCGCTTCTCAAGCGTTCGCAAGAAAATCGAAATTAAAAAATTCCGAGAGCCTTATGAGTAAATGGAATAGAGCGTTTAATCGAAGAACGCGTGGCACAGCGGCAACGTACTAGACTCGTAGTTCTCGTCCGCTCTTCGGTGCGCGTACATGCTAATTAGTAACAGTCTTGAAAAAAGTAGAAAACAAACTTAAATAGGGAGTAATAGAACTTATTACATCGTATTCTAAAGCTAAAACAGTAAAGAACACTGAGGGAAGGAAGCGAGGAAGATACAACCAAAGGAAATACTGGAAACAGTATAATTCAAGAAGCTAACCTCAAAAATGTAGGCGGGGAAACAAGCGGACAAAGCATAATACCGCAATATACGGTAGTACTGACCAGAAGAACAAAAAGAAAGCACAGTGAAGCCAGTGAAATAGACATAACAGGAAGCAGTATGCCCAAAAGAATAGCAAATAAGATAGAGACCAAAAATAGATTTGCTCTATTGAAAGATGAAGAACAAGAGGATGATAAAATGGAAGCAGAAAATACAGATAATGAAGAAAATAACATACAAGAAATCAAACAGAGGAAGCCACCACCACTAGTGGCACATGGGTGCGTACAAGATCATGCAGCATTTGTGCAATTAATAAAACAAAGCGTGGAAAATAATTTTTATATGAAATATCACGAGAATAATGTAGAAGTATTCCTAAGTAATTATAGAGACTATAAAGCATTAAGTCAAATATGGAAGAATAAGGAAGTTAAGTTTCATACGTACACAGCAAAGGATGAAAAAAGAAGGACATATGTACTCAAAGGATTACATGAATTAGTTAAACCAGAAGAAATCAAAGAAAACCTTAAAGAATTGGAAATAACAGTGCATAATATCAATTTAATGAAAGGAACTCGCAAGCCAATGTTTATGGTGTCAGTAACAACAATCAAACTAAACGTACTCAAGCAAAAAGCGCAATTCCTGTGCTACACGAGAGTAGAATGGGATAATTACATCAATGAAAGAAGAATTGCACAGTGTCATAGATGCCAGGAATGGGGACATGCAACAATAAATTGTCATGCGGACCCAGTGTGATTAAAATATGCAGGAGAACACTTAACTAAGGATTATAAGAAACCTAGGAGCGAACCAGCTAAATGTATAAACTGCGATAAAGATCATCCAGCTAATGCCACAATATGTGAAGCGTACAAAAGGAGACTTGCATGGATTGGAATGGAACAAGACCGAATAAAAACAAGAAGTAAGGAGCCAAGGAGGCAACGCAAGGAAGTAGACTTGGATAATCTGAAGCAATTTCCCAAATTAGGAGTAGAACCAGATGATGGACATGGAAAAAGCTCCATTAACAACAATAAAAACAGAAGTATTAGTTATAGTCAGAGTGTAAAAGGTATGCGTAAAGACTTTGAGGAGAATAATAATGGCAATAAAGGAGACAATGAATTTAAAGATTTTCTAACACTTTTAAGAGAATTTAAAAAATTGAATACAAAATGTAATATCAAAAGAATGTTAGAATTAGTTAGATCATTAAACGAGCAACTAGATAAGTGTAATAATCAAATAGATAAATTTCAAGTATTCGTTGAATTTTGTCAAACTCTTGAAGAACAAACATGTGTGATATAAGAATTTGTACTTGGAACGCAAATGGAATTAGACATAAAACTTGTGAGCTTATCGAATTTCTTAATAGAATCAAAGTAGATATAATGCTCATTAATGAAACCAAATTAAGTGCCAAAGATAATTATAACTGCCAGAGGAAATTTTGGATTTAATTAAAACTAGAAATAGAAATAGAAGAATATGGCAGAGAACTAGGAATCCAACTTATAAAGATATCTATAAACAGCAAATAAATATGATTAAGGTAAAAATAATTAACTACAGAAATGAAGTATGGAGGAAAAAATTATCAAAAATAAATATATATGATAAATCCCTTTGGAAAATGACTAAAATATTTTAAAAGAAATTTCAAACAATTCCAATGTTAGAAGATAATAATATTGAAGCTTTTTCAGATGATGATAAAGCAGAAATAATTGCAACACAATATGAGAAAGTGCATAGCATTGATCTGAATAACAATAATGAACAACTAAAAGTGGTAATTAAAATAGTTAAAGATTTAATAAGGAACAAAGTAGAAAATATAGAAGACTACAAGCAAGAGATAACATCGCCAAAAGAAATTAATAATATCATTAAAAAACTACCTTCGCTAAAAGCACCTGGAAAGGACGGTATACAAAATATTGTTTTAAAAAACATTAGTAGAAAAGCATTAGTCCAATTAATGTATATAACAAATGCGATTATTAAACTAGGATATTTCCTGCAAGAATGGAAAAAAGCAATAGTTATACCAATATTATTTGTTTTTTTCTTTACACTAATTGATTTGTCTCATTATTCTGTACATAAAAGTATTACGGTCATTAACTTGGCCTTGAAAATGTCACTCAAGGTCAAGTCCATATTTTCATCATGTGTCCCCCTCTGAACCCTACAACTTTTGTATAAAACATTTTTTTCCATCTTGCTTACTTTACGAGATATTTGCGTGCGTTGATTAAAATGACTCACCCTGTATATTAATGATATAGTACAATTTGCGAAAACAAAATTAGCGATGTTTGCGGATGATACAGCGATATATGCACATTCTTTTAGCGCTATAGTCGCTGCTAAACAAGTACAGATACATATAGATCTACTACAGGAGTATTATACAAAATGGAAAATAGCACTTAATGCTGCAAAAACGGAAATGATTGTATTTACTAGAAAAATAAAAGACTCGCGAATAATACAACCAGTTAAAATATATAACCAAGAAGTAATTTGTAAAAGTACAGTTAAGTATTTAGGGGTTAATCTGGATTACAAATTAACATACAAAATACATATTAAGACTACTTTGAATAAGATATATGCGGTAATGAAACAACTCTATCCATTAATGGTTAAAGATTCTACAGTCAGTAGATGCAATTAGATATTAATATATAAAATGATACTTAGGCCAGTACTGACATATGCGGCGGCGGTATGGTGCGGCACGGCGAAAACTAATTTAAAACCTTTGCAAAGTTTGCAAAATAAATGTTTAAGATTGATACGAACCGCTGGTAGATATAGCCGGATTGTTGAACTACATGAACAAACACAGATACCATACATTAAGGAATATACATATTTATAATATAGCGGAAAGATTTTATAATACACAGTTAGAACATAATAATCTAACAAAAGATATAACGCAATTAAGAGATAGCAATATGCCAAAACACTTTAAATATGAAGTTCCTTATCAAAAACTAAATATCTTTTATAAGGCATTATAGATATTAAGAGATATTACTGTTATTTTATCCCATTGTTATGTTTAATTAATTAATTAATTAATTAATTTCTTTTATTTCTTCGATATGTAGGTTTTTTGTTATTTTATATTTTTCCTACGAGATATGTAACACAGAGTAAGATAGTAAGCAAGGACAAGACAAAATAATACCGGAAATGTTAAAAATTTATAGTTACTATAAATTATATGTACTTGATGAGATAGGTTAAGCCTGAATTAGGCAGGAACTATAGAGTTAAGCAAATCTGTGATAATTGCTAATGACACTGTAAAGTATGAAATAAATATATATTTATTAAAAAAAAAGACTCGTAACGTCGACATCGCTGTTTCGAATCCCGATGAGTAAACTTTTTTTTTTCAAAAGATTTTTTTATCATAGAATGCAATTATTACACAAAAAAATGTACAACACATAGATTAATATGTTTTGTCTATTTATTGTATATTACAAAGATGCATTTTCCCGTTTGCGTCCCCTGCTTACAAAATTCGTTTGTCGAATAGCTGTACGGTAGAAATAAATAAATGTAATAATTGATTGTGTTTTTAAACAACAATAATTGTGGTAAAGTGATTGTCATATACAACACAAATAAATGTAAATGTTTTATTCATTGGTGAAAGTAGATAGAATAGTACATACTTATTAGCAGGATGATATTTGTCGTAGAAACAAGCGAAGCAATAATTCGCACATCTTGCGCATGATATAAAAGCTGCGTTTCTACAGTCGCATAGTTTTTTTAGAATATCAAGCGGAGTATACGTCATTAACATTTTCATATTTATTTGTGTTATGTATGACAATCCTTTTCGCAATTATTTCTGTTTAAAAACACAATCAATTATTACATTTATTTATTTCTACTGTACAGCTATTCGACAAACGAATTTTGTAGGCAGGGGATGCAAACGGGAGAATGCATCTTTATAATATACAATAAATAAACAAAACGTATTAATCCATGTGTTGTATATTTTTTTGTGTAATAATTGCATTTTACGATAAAAAAATCTTTTGAAAAAAAAAAGTTTACTCATTGGGACTCGAAACAGCAATGTCGACGTTACAAGTCTAGTACGTTGCCGCTGCACCACGCGCTCTTCGATTAAACGCTCTATTCCATTTGCTCATAACCCAGACAGTATAAAACATCCTCAAGATCATCCTGAATATGTCCAGGATGGTTCAGGACATTTGTAGGATGTTTTAAGATATTATTATAAATATATTTTATGAAAATTTAATATGCATACATGTGTTACGTCCGGTGGACTCCACGATCCTTTTCTTTCATAAAAACTCTTTCATTGATATAAAAAATTACGCTCTGGAATCTTTCTGTACACGACGTAAACAATAAACCAAGAAATATCTAGCAGACGAGACTAATCTTTCAGAACGATAAAACTTTCTAACCGTGAGACGGATCAATAAATATTCCGGGACTAAGACCCACGTCAAAGATTGGAAAATTTTAAACAAAGATAAGAGACCCTCGAACGCTAGAAATCTAGACCATGTGCGTACGGAAAACAAACAGATGGATCAAATATTCAACTCTAAGGTCCGCGCAACGGGCTTAAGGGTTTAAAACAAAGAATAAGGAGATGGACAGGAACAATGGTTTACAGATAAAACCAAGATCCGTAACCAGAACTCGCGATACTTGTCACCGCTTGCTCACCTGCTAGACCACCCTCTTATGTTATCTGTTTGAGATAAATTTCAACGGGAATAATAAATATGTCAACTTAGCCGATCATAACGGACTCTCCAATAGGCTGGACTTAACTTCTAAAAACAAAAGACTACACCAATAGACGCAATTTCTGGACCTTCTTCTGGAAGGGTAGCACCTCCTACTCATGAGAGGGGTAAATAGTAAAGATTTGATTTGCTAAAAAAGAATTATGATTGCCTAATGGAGAGGGTCCGTGGGGAGACGCTAAGATTCGAGGATACGCGAAATCTTCGCTCGAAAATTCATTCCGTTTTCGTTTTTCAACCGACTCACTACTTAGCTAGTAGTCAGCTCTGAGCTCAAGTATTCGTTTTTCCCGCGACTCTAAATTGCGTAGAGAGCGAGTTTAAATAAAAGTGAAAGACCTAGTGATACTTAAGTGTTAAGTGCCAGCAAGTCGTTGTTTAAACCAACAACAACAAGCCAGGTTCCCGAGCCATCACTGCCGAGCCCATTCCGATCAACCACGACAGCTGGAGCCAAAGTATTCTTAGCCACTACAAGTTTCGTCCAACCCAATCCTCAAGTAGTAAGTGAGTTGAACAATTTTCAATTCTTTTCCTTTCCTTTTTATTATTATTATTATATTTTACATGGAATGATTGAGCCAGGTGGACTAGTATGAAGGATAAGATGGAATTGGTCAAGGTCTACTATATCTGGACCGACCCGATAGTCATTATCCGTAAGAGGTACTGGGTAAGGAGGAAACTGATTTAAAAGATATCTGTACCAGTTTCGTCTAGCCTGTTCTTCGTGGTACTCAGACTCTCCTTCGGTATCGAAAAATCCCTGTTCGGGATCTTCCGGTTCCTCTCTGAGGTCCGGTAACTCTTCCGCGAAGTCTTGGAGGGCTTCCTCAAAATCGTGCGACGCTCCTAAAAGATCGTACGATTCGAGATGTGAAGAGGAGGGGGGAATGGGAATTTTCGACGGTTGATGGTCGGGAGATGGTGAGTAGTCGAAGGGGGGAGGGGGAGTAGGATTTCTCGGCGGTTGCTGGAATTCAGAGGGGGAAGAGAGGGGACCAGGATTTTCCAGCTCTTGAGGAGATTCAGGGAAGGTAAGTGAATGTTTAAAGGAAGGAGGAGTAAGATTTTCTGACTGTTGAGGGGATTCAGGGAAGGCAGGTGACGGGGGACGCTCGGGGGAAGAGACGGGTGAATAAGAGGGGGGAGAATAATGAGGAGAAGAAGTAGGAGGGCAAGTTCGTGTTTGCTTATTATATATTTTAATTAAACGATGAGTTCTTAGGTCGAAGGAATGCTTATCTAGGTTAAATTTCTTATAATCTATAGTGTAATTAAGGTCCGCGGCCGCCCGAGTCAATTCTTTTCTCAGCTGTATATTCCGACGGTTTCGCGACCCTTTGATGGTCGCGCGCGAAGATTGATTTAATCTTTCCACTAAGGGGCCGTGATGAGTAATGATAATAATGAAATCGATAGTGAAGAAATTCTTAATTCACGAAACAATTCTTGGAAGTTTTTCTTTAATTAACTGAATAACTCTAGATTTCAGATACGGGTAATAAAGAAAGTTTATATTTTATATTTCGGAGATTGTAGTTTTAAAGTTTAAAGTGTCCTTTTATGAGTTCACTACGAGAAAAATATGTTGAAATTTAATAAATTGTTTGAATAAGGCTATATTGGTTATAAGGTTTATAAGGTTAATTTTTCATTTATATTTTCAATTGATCCACAGCAATCAGAAGCTTATTATTATTAATCCGCATAAAAAATTGAAAAAAGACAATCAAGAAATTTCAAATAAAGATGCTGTTACTCAATTGACAGAACAGACGGGTTTTGGTATTACGAGCATAAAAAAAATATTGTCGGAATATAAGAATACAGGTGCGGATAAAATTAAAATTGAGATTATTTCATCCGTTTAATTTTTTAAACTGACATGAGATAATAGTCCCGGGCCCGAGGGAGCCGTATCTACGTATACGGTATTGAGTATCTCGCCATGTTCTCTCCACTTTGCCCGCTTATGCGCGAACCGAGGTCATTCTCTTTTTGGATAGAGTATAGGTAATTGTTAACATTAATTTCGTTTAATATTAATAATTGAATTTGATGCGCATGTTACGTCCAGACTCGAGGAAGGATGAGTCAGTGGAAGAGCACAACCACTTCTTTACGATCCCGAAATCAAACGTCTCGAAGCGTTAGAATCGGGTCGAACGAACTTGACGGTCCGAAAATCAGGTAAACGACCGTTCGGGTCGCTATTACTCTGTTTTTCGGAAGTTCGCTCGGCGATCCCTTTTTGGTAAAAGAATTTAATCTCTATTACACGGGATGGGACCAAGTGCGATCTTTAGACTGGGAATGAGAAGGGTTAATAAAGATTTGATTTAAATTAAAATGTAAATTTATTTATAGTAAGTTAAATTATGTTGGTATACATTTATTGTATCGAAATGATAAGAACAATAGTTATTTTAATATGTGTATGTGTGCGTGTGTGTGTTTATATGTACGCGGGTTTTACAATCGTACGGAGGACATCAGCTAGAATAATGAGGCAAGGTTCTATTGTTAATATTGCATTTCTGACTGGTTATTACAAATATCTGTTAGAAAAAAGGAAAAAAAAACAATTTGTGTGAGTGAGAGTGTGTGTTTTAGTTCGCGGATGTTACATTAATACGGAGGACATCAGTCAGAGTGGCGAGGCAAATATTTTATCGTTAACATTAGGGTTCTGACTGGTTAATACAATATAAAAGTATATTTAATTATAGGATAAGAAAAATAAAATCAAAATCAATATATATAAATCAATAAATGTATATGTTAAGAATGGTGGAAAGTATAAAATTGGTCGCTCGTATATGTGTTAGATTAAGATTAAACTTTCTAAGACTTGCCGAAATGGATTAATGATTGCCGAAATGGATTAATGATTTTGAAAGAATGAAACATTCTGCGGTTATGAATTGTAGTTATGAATTGGAAAGGAAAAATTATTCAATTAGACTTACTTTTTTAATAGTGATTCAGAAGTGGGAGGGTGACGAATTTGTGCGGTGTTTTGCTCTGTGTCTTATGTCAGTAGCCCGATGTTCGACTTGTGGTTGCCCTGGAGATGATGCCAAGTGAGGACATTGGTTGCACAAGTAACTAACTCGCGAATTACGGTGCAAAAGCACAGAGTAAGACTGCGTTACACTGAAGACTGAAGAAAAAGTGTGAAGTTGTGAAATGTAAAAAAATGTATCTCCTGAATGTCTTACGAGTTCTCTTTTTATAATCCTCTTGTGGGGGTATATTCTAATTTTAAAAGTGGGGATCTTCCAAAAACCTCAACAAATTGGCATTATGTAGAAGTGGGGATTCTTCAACTTTAACGAATTAGAATCATGCCAGTGTCCTCATTCGGCAGGGGGTGTCTCCTATTTTCATATTTTTATCCGTGCTGATCGTCGGTTGGTGAGTTCGATATCAGCTCAAAAGTTTCTTAAACATTAGCCTTTCCGGGGGACCGTCGCGCACATGATCTGATTAGAAAAGGGTCTTACTTCCTTATAATTATTTTTGTCAACGTTGATGTAGCTGTGTTTATTAAATCTTTCATCAAGGAGATTTTATCGTTATTGGTCCAGTTGTACTTGTCCGTTAGAAAATTATTATCAGTATTAATGCAGCTGCGTTTATTAAACATTTCGTTAAAAGTTCTTGTTCTTCCACCGGAAATTCTACTGCAAGGGGTAGCTGATATTTTTTATTTATCTCGAGACCGGCATGGTTTCCATCTCCGATTTCCTTGCGTCTTTCGCACGGATACTCGTGGATGTAGTTACTGACAAATGACAGTGTTTAAAAGAAACGTATGGCACAAGATGCTTTGTTTATTAAACGATTCATTCTTATCACAAACTGACGATCGTTACCGCAACGTCGCGGAAGGAAGGAATCGTGGAATCGCCAGGACGTAACACGCACATTTTCATATATCCAAAATTATTATTTATTTAATATTTCATGAGGAATGTTACTGTGCGCAACATTTCAAAAACGTCACAAAAAATAGTATTCAGCCGCTAGTTCGTTTGTTTACCGCTATGCGACGCGCGATCTCGTATTTGAGATTTGGTCATGAGAATTATATAAAGCTTGTAAAGAGCAACTGGCAGAAAGAATTAAAATCGATTACTTTTTAATCCGGGCGCGGATTGAACTGATTAAAATCGATTAAAACGGATTATGTTTTAATCGACTATTTTCGGCAGGGATCTCAACATAGGGAATTCAGATATTGGATTGTTTAGAAAATATTACACGGCTCAAATCCGAAAGCCAAACCTAATATTCATGTAGATTACAAAAGTCTCAAACATCAAAAAACGTAAACAATTTTCAGTATTACATTTTCAGTACTAGCAATAAATAACAGGATGCAATTTTCAGAATTTGCTCCCTGAAACGTACGAAAATATCCCTAACATATCCCATAGAAATTCTTAGGACGTTCCACAGGATCTCCCTGGATTCTCCAGAGGCTAGTATTCGGCTATCATTTACTCTTCCTCAGGACATCCAGAGGAGATCCGAGGATTAAAATAGGATATCCTCAGGATATCCTACATATATGTCCTGGATGCCCTTTGGACGGCCTAAGGACATCCTTATGCTGTCTGGGAAGGCTCTCGGAATTTTTTAATTTCGATTTTCTCGCGAATGCTTAAGAAGCGCATCTTATCCCTTTACCCAATACTACATCACATGAAGATCTATCGCTACAATGAGTTTAGTTGAAACCGATTGGTATCACGTCGCGCCCTCCCTTTGTGAGACGCTGAGGTTTGAAATTTGTAGTTTATATACTATTAAGAATCAAAGGAATTGCGGCCCGTGTGCAGATCGTTCTGGGAATTTAGTTTGCGTTCTAGAAATTTATTAAGATGAAGGTCTTCTAAGGAAATTTATGATGAAACTATTTCTATGAATTGCCGATTGGTTAGCAGTAAGTTCTTATCGATTGTTTATGTTTTTGTTCATCTATGTCGTGGATCACTCGGAGCTGCCGCGGATCTATGCACCTGTTTATTGCTCGCCGTATCTTTTCACTGATGCATCTTCTATACGCTTTCCTTTCATTTCGGATAGTTTTACAATATTAAAGCTTATAGTATAATATGAAAAGAGGTATAGGATAATATGAAAAAAGGATATTATATAGGATATTATAAAAATGAATATTATTAATACTTATGAATATTAATTTATGGAATCACTTATTCAATTTGTTTCAAGTCTGGTAGTTAATTTGGAAATTATCGAGTTTTAGTATTCCATGACTAAAAGGAGTTATTCCGAATAATTGTTATACATGTACTATGTAATCCACGATTCCATAAATGTAGGTTTCTTAAATCTATATATTATTTGCGATCGCTTGGCTAATGCTACTACCATAGATATAGTATCAACAATCGATAAGAACTTACTGCTAACCAATCGGCAATTCATAGA
>NW_021848853.1:9488-10439 GCF_003651465.1 Formica exsecta | reverse complement strand
GTTAAACACGGGTACTTATCATACAGCCCTCGTATTATAAATGTTATAATAAATGTAATATATATAATAAATGTTATAATAAATGTAATATAAGTATATACGCACACATACGTACGCGCGCGCACATGCACGCATAAATACTTACGCACGCATGTATGTCATAAATATTAAAATAAAATTAATAATATATTATGTTAAGTAAGAGTTCGATATTTGTGTTTCTGTTGTTCTTTCTTTTTTACATTATTATGTTGGTAGTGTTATATATACATTAAATATATGTAGAATGTACCGTTTATGGGACTTCCGTTTCCGGTGGGACAGTGTGAGCAGTGAGAAAATGTGCTTGTGGGGAAGAGAAAGAGGAGAAGGGAAAGGGAGAAGCGAGAGAGATAGAAAGGAACAAAAGTGAGGAGCAGGAGGAAGTGCATCAAGGTGAATGAAAGGAGATATGTGGAGTAAAGGATCAGGATAGACGAAGGATGCAGAGGTTGGAGCAGTCTGGAGGTTAGGAAGATGGAGGAAAGAGAAAGAAAATGGAAAGAGAGAGAAGAGAAGAGTCACGTGGGAAGCGACGGCCGGTAAGGAGGAGAGGAGAAGCGGATAAGGCAAAGCAGTGTAACGGGACAAGTGACAAAGAGCTGAGAGGGAAGACGCAGGATATGAGATGGCGCAGGTGAAAGGAAGTGGACAAGCACATGGCGGTTGAACACGGAAACGGGAGTCAAAGGGGGAAGAAAGGAACGGAAAAAGAAAGGGCAGGCGAATAAAAGAATAGTACGACGAAAGTTAGGTTAGGAAGAGGAAGCGGACAGTAGAGTTGTACAGGTTAAAGTGCAGCGAGGTGGAGGAAGTAAGAGTGTGAAAAGGTGAGAAGAGGAGGAAACGAAAGAAGGAGAGGAGAGACTGAAGGAGAGTTTAACAGGTTAAAGTGCAGAGAGGCGGAAGAAG
>NW_021848853.1:7634-8733 GCF_003651465.1 Formica exsecta | reverse complement strand
AGGGAGGAAGGTTTTAATAGTAGAAATGGGGGATGAAGGGGAAAGGGAGGCACTGTTAGAGAAGGAATATGAGATTAGGAGAATGTGGGGAGTGGGGGTGGATGAGGACTTGACGATGGAAGAGAGGAAACTGAGGTGGAAAATGTTGGAGAAGGCAAAGGAGGAAAGGAGTAAGGGAAGAAGTGCGGTGGTGAGCAACAGGAGGATCTGGGTGGAAGGGAAGGAATGGAAGTGGGATGAGGAGAGGAAGGTATGGTGGGAGAAAAGAGGAGGGTAGATTAAAACAGGGTAGAAAGAAAGAGTTAGGAGATATACGTAGATTTAAGATAGCGGTAAGAGTGGAGAGAAAGGGAAGGTAGGGGCTGTAGAAACTAGGTATGTGAGGTTGGAAAGAAAGAAGTGAGTTGAAAAGAAATGGGTGAGAGGAAAGGAGTGAAGAGTGGAGAATTTGTAAAGGATGTAAGAGAATGTATAAGAAGGAGGTGATTGTAAAGTGGATGAGGAGAGGAAGATATGGTGGATTGTACGGAAAATTGTAACCCCTTTGGGGAATCAATAAAGAACATCTAATCTAATCATGTACCGTTTATGTTTTCTCTTCTTTAAACAGAAAAACGCGCGCTTAATTGAGATTAGCAATGGAGAGCGCCCTCTTTCATTCTTTTGTGTTTTTTTTCTGATGTAGTCTAGGTTAGATAGATGTCTCTAGTTAGTCATGTCACATGCAAGACACGTTGTTGTACGTAAAATACTTTTGGCTCTGTTTTATTAGTGTTGATTGTTAATAAAACAATATATTAAATAATAATTCTTCATAAATTATGTAATGTAACGCATTCTTTCTGTGCAGTATAGAATAATTCGTGAAGGGGAATTATGAAACACCCTGTATAGCAAAATCAAGAAACGCGATAGCGTCTCCCGTTAGTATACAGGGTGTCCCATTTTAAAAGTTCCACCCTCATAACTTTTCAGGATCAACGTTTGAAGGAAAACGACTCGGATAAAAGTTATAGGGAACAAAAGGGGCTATCTAATAGTGACCTTGGATTTGACATTAAAGGTCATTTTCAAGGTCATTTAAAGGTCATCTTCATTT
>NW_021848853.1:0-1846 GCF_003651465.1 Formica exsecta | reverse complement strand
CTCCGATTGCGCTGAAATTTTAACCAAAGCTTGTCCTTGACTTGAGTATAAAGCACCTTGAGGATTTTTTGCCGACGAAACCCCGTTTGCCCCCTATGCCCCCTCAAAGTTCCAAACATTTTTACTGTATATCACCAAAAATATTGATTTTAGAGAAAAAAGTTTCAAACAAAAAATAAAGCTTTTAAAAAACTGAACAAAAAAGGTTATGTACATTTTTTACGTAAACCCATTATTTTAGATGTTATGTAATAAAATAATAATTTTAACGTTCTCGTGTAAAAATATTGTTGCGTCCCTGGATTTCATCTGGAGATCGTCTCTGAGCGCATTGCCAAGGGTTGTTGAAAAACAACGGCGGACATTTTGGGAGAGATCGGCCATCTTGAGTCTCGCGACGGATGGCATTCCGGGCTGATTACGATTACCGTTATTACCCTTATTAGTTCTGTGTTCCTTGTTTAACTGTGTTCTGTGTTCTGTTATTAAAGTTCCTGTTGTTCTTAATTAAAAGCGTTCTCTATTTCTATCGTGATACTCGAGTGCCGATTGTGCCGCGTGAGTTCGAATAATATCGAAGACGACTCGCGAGCGCAACAATATATTGTACCAATGTGTCTAGTTCTTTTGTAGTGGAGTCCCCCGTAGGGGGGGGGGGCGGAACACTGCCCCCACGCATATACTTTTTAATGCGAAGTGAGGCTTCACATGGGTTTACAAGAAGAAATTTATTTGGGAATCTACAACTGAAGAAAATCTATTAATATATTTCCCTATGAATCAGGTCCGATACATTGTATTAACACGATAGCGTTAAAATTATTATTTTATCACGTAACTCCTAAAATAATGGGTTTATGTAAAAAATGTATATAACCTTTTTTGTGGCGTTTTTTAAGGGCTTTATTTTTTGTCTAAAACTTTTTTTTTGTAAAATCAATATTTTCGGTGATATACAGTAAAAATGTTTGGAACTTTGAGGGGGCATAGGGGGCAAACGGGGCTTCGTCGGCAAAAAACCCTCAAGATGCTTTATACTCAAGTCAAGGACAAGCTTTGGTTAAAATTTCAGTGCAATCGGAGGTTTATCGTTTTCGGAAGTTTATCCAATGTATATAATATATTTATATATTTTAAAATGTATAACATTATTTTATCAACTCCTAAAATAATGGGTTTATGTAAAAAATGTATATAACCTTTTTTGTGGCGTTTTTTAAGGGCTTTATTTTTTGTCTTGACGTAAACTTACGCAATATAACAGCCAATCAAATTTAGGCACAATTTACCTCGTAGCACCGTCCCGCAGTGGCTTCCCCCCCGCAATGATATGCTCGGTCCCTATATTTCTATGTCTATGGCATAATGATATAGTCATGAGTCATAGAAGATAAAGATTGAATAGTAGATTCGACTGTTTTTACTCCCACATTAGTTAATGTTCTTCCATAATGTATTTCTAAATTAAAGCCGCTTTCATCTGTATTATAAATTGATCCTGCATCGATTACATCAACATATGATTTAACCTGTCTCACAAATTCCTGTGCACTTTGACTTATTGTTACATCTGCTGCATGAGAAGATCGGGTTTTGAAACTTGTTCGGGAGTCGACCTTGACGAGATCGCCCGAATCTTGAGAAACGCTCAGAGATGAGCGAGAAGCGATGTGTAACGCGAATCCGTAGATCCGCTGGAGGATAAGGAGATGCTCAGAAAATACTCGAGTCTAGATTGTTTTCAATATTCGTTTTATTTAGAATACTAGGAGCGAGCGACGGCACGTATTCCGCGAATCGAAAATCTTCAAATGTCCTGTTAATGACTGCCCTTTTTCGCGGTTCG
>NW_021848852.1:16177-18551 GCF_003651465.1 Formica exsecta | reverse complement strand
GTAAAACAATAGAAATCAATATAAATTTAAACATTAAATAAGTCACTTTATTTTTTTTTTTTGTATAAACAGGAATTGTATAATCTTAATTCAAAAAATGTTTTTGACAAGCTTTCTCCAATTTAAAAAAATTACTAAGAAAACACGATATTGTCCGATTTCAACATATTGAACACAATTCTCTTTCAAATATCCATAAAACATGCAGAAATATTAATATAGGTAACAGCGAAACTAAAATTATTGATATTATCGATAATTTCGCTCGGTATTATCGATAATTTTAGTTACGCTTAGATGAGGGCGCTAACCCATCGTAGTTCGGCCGTCACTTTTGGATCCACTTAAAACGACAGTCAATTTATTAATATTATCTTGTGTGGCAAGTGTGGAAAACAATGAATTATGTCGAGTATGAAGTTCGTTGTCTTCCGCACATTCCATACATACAATATTTTTTGTAATGCCTGTTATTTCCGCACTACTAGTGCGGTAAGGTAAGTCATAAAGGTGCTTTTCTCGCATTAGTGTGAGAAATAACTACTTTTGCATTTTTTCGCTATAACTTCAAAACAAGTGACTTTAGGCATATGTGTATTAAGACTTTTTGATTTAGAATGACACAAAAAATACACAGTTTCAGTGTGGGCGTCACGTTGCGGGACACCCTGTATAAACTATAAATATAAATTTTCCGCCTTTAACATAAACTCAAGCACAATAGTAGTATCAGACACAGTATTATAAAATTAATAAATATAATATCAAGCACAATAGTATTATATAATTAATGAACTCAAGCAACATATTCAATAGCACGGATTTCTTAGAATATAAAATTAGTATTGTAATCTAAGTTATATTGCCACATTGCAACAGTTTAAACTAAATATCACATTTTGTAACAAAAATCAAATAAAAATGCTTTTATAGCGAATATCTTATAAACTATTTCAATATTAATAAAAACAAAATAATTAAAAAAGTAAATACAAAAATAATCAAATCAAGCATCAAATCAAACATCAAATTAGATATAATACATAAATTAAAATGTAATATTATAATAAATATTTCATATAAAATTCTTAAAATTTAAAACGCCATTATCGTCGTATTTTTTTTTTGCATATTATGCAACCATGTTTTGATCTGCGGCGATATGCGACGAATAAGAGATCCATATTTATTCCTTATCTTCTGAATCTCTTTTAGAGATGGCAATGTTTTATTTTCCATATATTTTGCGAATGCTTGAAGCGTTGTTTCTTTTTTTTCTTCGGTCCATCGTACCCGTTTTGTTTTTCCATAAGGGGATGCTAAAATATAGATATTATAAAAATACATGTATGTGTGCACAGAAATATTATATTATTTGTTATACTACAATAAAACATAAGAAGTTTAATATTAATTCCACACTTAAACTTTTTAATTCCATATTTAACGACATTAGGTTATTGAATTTTCAATATATTTTATTGCACTTTCTTCTTTTAAATCTTTTGTCAAATTTATGTCTATACTCAGAATGAATAATATGTGTAAAAAAAAAGATACATTATGAGCGCAAATGTCAAATTAACAGAAGAGATTTTAAAAATAAATATCATAAAATATAATATATAGTAAAATTTTTCAATGCTCATATAAATAGATCACTAAACAAGTGATCCAAGTCATTCCTAACATTGTGAGAAAACAGATAATGTAAGCATTGCACTTAAAAAATTAGTCACAATTTTTTTAATTTAGAAGATTTTAAGTTAATTTTAGATTCAAATAATGAAATTACAATTTACTTGAATACAATTTATAAATTAATGTTTCTTTAACAATCTTAAGAATGCGACTTGGATCATTTTTGTTCTAAATCACTCATGTATTGTTATATATTTATTGTGGAGGTTGCTTGGATATGTTCGAAGATAGGATGTCGATTGAAAGGTAGAATGCACGTTCTATGTATCGACAATAAATATATTCTCCTGGTTATATGTACAAGTGTTAAATTTTGTGTGGCCCTGAAAAGGACCGATTGCGTCGCGTTTAGCGACTCCTACGCGTGGCGAGGTTTTCTCGCCACGAGATTTGTGGCGTGGTCTTGGTCCACCTTAAGGATCTGTGCTCGGACGAGACCCTGGGCTTCGCTGGTGTTGAAGCAGCTCGTCGGAGGTGCGTGGAGGCTCTGTGGTGATTTGCCTCTGTTTGCGTGGACGTTGTTCTGGTCGTGGCCTCCCAGTCAGAGTCGGAGGACTGCGTGGCCCGCTCCTGTGTCTGCGGCTGACGATGTTGTGTGCCGCGATGCACCAGGCTGCGACGGTCCGTCTGAGTGGCCCGTTCCTCTCTGCCGCCTCTTTTAGAGCCGCTCCTG
>NW_021848852.1:9860-15439 GCF_003651465.1 Formica exsecta | reverse complement strand
TGCTTGGATATGTTCGAAGATAGGATGTTGATTGAAAGGTAGAATGCACGTTCTATGTATCGACAATAAATATATTCTCCTGGTTATATGTACAAGTGTTAAATTTTGTGTGGCCCTGAAAAGGGCCGATTGCGTCGCGTTTAGCGACTCCTACGCGTGGCGAGGTTTTCTCCCCACGAGATTTGTGGCGTGGTTTTAGTCCACTTTAAGGGTCCTTGCTCGGACGAGACCCTGGGCTTCGCTGGTGTTGAAGCAGCTCGCCGTAGGTGCGTGGAGGCTCTGTGGTGATTTGCCTCTGTTTGCGTGGCCGTTGTTCTGGTCGTGGCCTCCCAGTCAGAGTCGGAGGACTGCGTGGCCCGCTCCTGTGTCTGCGGCTGACGATGTTGTGTGCCGCGATGCACCAGGCTGCGACGGTCCGTCTGAGTGGCCCGTTTCTCTCTGCCGCCTCTTTTTGAGCCGCTCCTGGGAGGTGTTAGCGCCGGTGGTGTTAAGAGCACTGGCACCGTCCCTGGATAGGAGGGTGATGTGTACCTCCTTATCCGTATGTTCCAGGTAGCGAGTAGGCTCCTTGGAGGCCGTGTGAAGGTGGCGGCCGGTAGCTCTAGCGGCTCCAGCTTCCAGGGCAGCAGTGACCACTGTACCCGTTTGTTTGCTCGTTCGCTCGTTCGGTGTGTGCTCTCCTGGTCCGCTCTCTGCCGTAGATCGGCCCCTGGTGATCGGGGCGGCAGCGGTCGTGAAGGCAAACCTGTAGGAGTGCTGTTTAACAGCTTTCAGCCGCTCTAGGCGGATGTCAAAAGAATCGTGCTCACGGATCTGTTGCTTGCGCTCTCGAAAGCGTGAGCAGACTGGTCTGCCTTGCCGCTTCGCTACCTTATATACCATTGTTGATGGTATTCTAATAGCGAGATTTCGGTTTGCCCAAATCGCCGCCTCGCGGTTAGGTATTTGACTACCTGAGCTGCTGTGCACGTGCTTATCGCGTGCTTTTCGTCCTGTGCGCGGCACGTGCTTAGCGCGTGGTCCTTGTTGTGCGCGCAGCACGTGATTAGCGCATGGACCTTTATTTCCCGCGAGTATTTCGCGCTTCTTATATGGCATGCGCTTATACTTGGTGGTGGATTATCCGCCACAGGACCCCCTTGGGGTGTGTTCCGATTCTTCACCCGATGGGTGATAGTCGGGTGAGTGGGTGATGGGGGGAGTTTAGGGAAAAGTGTCCGAGAGGATAATGGAATCAGAACCCACTCAATGGTTGAGTTATCAAAGGAAAGCGGGCAAAGAAAAAAAATTATTGTGCGTTGTAACTTATGTGTTTGCGAGGAAAAGAGATCAGTTCTAACGAGCTTGAGCCAAATCTGGTTGTAAGTATATTTAAAATGTTTATATGAAAACTGACTGTGTTCCCAGAAAACATTTTGCTTGCAAATTATGCAAACAAAATCTTATCTTAGCGAGTCGTTATAAAAGTAATAACCAAATTTTATATGAACTAAGTATTTGCGTCTATTACTCCTTGGGACTTCATTTCCTCTATAACCTTATCTACTTCACTTCTCATTTGAATTGGAATTCGTCGAGGTACCTGCTTTATGGGAAGAGAATCTTGTACATTTAAAACATGTTCAATCAAATTACAATTTCCTGCAACAATCTCTTCAGAAATCATATCCTGAACATTTTTAAGAAAATTAGCAAAGACCTCTTTTTCGAAATCAACTAAATTTCGAGAATTTTCAATAAAGAGTTTCTTCAAGGGAAATGGGACTACAGAAGAATACGAAATTCGAGCAATTTCTTTATCTAATCGCGGAGTCGTAAAAGCTGATTCAAAAACCTTTTCTAAATTAACGACCTTTAAGAAATCTATTCCCAAAAGACAATCATCATTAATATCTGCAATAAGCATGGGAAGTATAACGGAATATTTCCCTAATTCCACTTTTGCTTCTACTTGAAACTTTATAGGGACTTTCTCCCCCGTAGGATATCTAACATTTAAGTGTTTCACATCTTTTAACTTTTCCTTCATTTTAACCAATCTAATCTTTAAAATGGAAACATCCGAGCCCGTATCCACCTTGAAAGAACACTCTTCTCCATCAACTTTTCCTTTATAACAAAAATCATTAAAATTTGTCTTAATTCTATTAACATGCAAAATATCAGTTTTCGAGGGATCACAAACGCGAGTCGAACTCCCCTCGCCAAGTGCGACTAAATTGCGTTTTCCTGCTTGCTAGGACAATCAGAACGGAAATGCCCAGTTTTTCCGCATGTCCAACATTCTTTCCGGCCGACGTCAAATTGCCCATTACGCCACTTTTTCTTAAAATCTCTTTTAAAAAAAGAACGATCTTTTCGCCCTTCCTGCGCAACTCTCTCAGCTGTTATTGAAAAACCTTTATTAAAATTCTCTCCTCTTTTCCCGACACCTTCCCCTTGAATAATTTCCAAAGTTTTCGCCCTCTCTATTGCCGAATTTAAAGAATCCACATTTTCGAGTTGAAGGGTTCTTCTAATAAAGTTATCAGAAACAGCAGAAATAAACTGTGCGCAGGCAATTCTTTCGCGAACCTCAAGCGGACATTCAGAATAAGCGAGGCGCACGAGTCTTTCAAGCTCAGAGCCAAGGGTAGCCAAATCTTCCCCAGCTTTCTGTTTACGGTTCGTAAATTGCGTATAAAAATTCTGAGACAGATGTCCCTCCCCGAAACGCAATTCGAGTCTAGATTTCAACTCCGAAAATTCTAAACTCGACACATCTTGTACCGCTTCTAATACAGAACGCGCTTTGCCCCTCAAACACGCAGCAAGCGCAACGGTCTTAGTCGCGTCGTCCCATTTATTCGCCTGAGCGATAAAATTAAACTGCGAGAAAAATTCCCGCAGCGGCACCGTTCCATCAAACACGTCCGGTTTTAATTTAAAACCTAATTCCGCGCGTATGTTGATTTCCGCCGCGTTTTCGCCCCGCGAATTCCCGACTCTAGAAATCGAAGGACTTAGCTGGTTATTTCCTTGCAGCCGTGTGAGCTCATCTTCAAACTGATGAAGTCTCGCTGTGAGCTCTGTTTCCCTCCGAGCTTGCTCCTCGCGCATTCTAAAGTTATCAGAAACAGCAGAAATAAACTGTGCGCAGGCAATTCTTTCGCGAACCTCAAGCGGACATTCAGGATAAGCGAGGCGCACGAGTCTTTCAAGCTCAGAGCCAAGGGTAGCCAAATCTTCCCCAGCTTTCTGTTTGCGGTTCGTAAATTGCGTATAAAAATTCTGAGACAGATGTCCCTCCCCGAAACGCAATTCGAGTCTAGATTTCAACTCCGAAAATTCTAAACTCGACACATCTTGTACCGCTTCTAATACAGAACGCGCTTTGCCCCTCAAACACGCAGCAAGCGCAACGGTCTTAGTCGCGTCATCCCATTTATTCGCCTGAGCGATAAAATTAAACTGCGAGAAAAATTTCCGCAGCGGCACCGTTCCATCAAACACGTCCGGTTTTAATTTAAAACCTAATTCCGCGCGTATGTTGATTTCCGCCGCGTTTTCGCCCCGCGAATTCCCGACTCTAGAAATCGAAGGACTTAGCTGGTTATTTCCTTGCAGCCGTGTGAGCTCATCTTCAAACTGTTGAAGTCTCGCTGTAAGCTCTGTTTCCCTCCGAGCTTGTTCATCATAATCTGACATAAAAAAGTCATAAACAGAAATTTATCAGTTTCTAACCGGCAACAAATAATAAAAATTGACCAAACATTCTCTTTCCATAAAAAAGCAAGGTCACCTTATATATATAGTTGTACTCAGCCCCGCCGGGTTGAACCGGCACTCTACACCTCGGGTTAAGGTTGTACTTGGCCCCGTCGGGTTGAACCGACTCCTGTCTCGACCGCTCCACGGGCTAAGGTTGAACTCAGCCCCGCCGGGTTGAACCGACTCCTACCTACCTCGGGCCAAGGTTGTACTTGGCCCCGTTGGGTTGAACCGACTTCCGTTGCTTAGGCAGCGCTCGACGTGACACTCGAGCCTGCCTATTTCATCATTGTTAAAGCTAATATTTTCTTCTGAATTAGTTTGCTTTTCGAGTTCTATATCCGATTCCATATCAGATTCATCGTTTGAATCCTGTGCGTTTGTATCCTGTGTACTTATACCTTGTACATTTTCTTGTACAGCTTCTAAATATTGAGATATTTTAAAGATATCTCTGCTCGCTAGTGGTTGTCTGTAATGGTCTCTATGTATTTTATCCGCGTGACCCATAAATGTAGCAAGATCCGTAACATCAGTGTCATTGAGGTTTAACTGATTGCAATGTGTGGCTATATGTTTACGCAATGTTGTACCACGCAGAGTAGTTGAATGAGTGGCGTTACAATCTTTTGCGAATTTCCGCATTAAAACACAGGCTCTAAGGTATCTGTATCTATGTTTGTTCAAACCAGGTAATCCAAAAATATAAGGATTTTTTTGGGGTATATCAGCTTCTTTTCAAAATTTCAAAATTAAATTAACGCATTTGAAAAGATCGTTTGATAATAAAACGGGTACAGTACGATCTAATTTTCCCCTTATACAGAATCGAACATATTTTTGTGCAATTTCTTTGTCATTCACCGATAATGAGTTATATATATCAGTGTATATATTTTCATTTAGTTTTTTATAATTTTCGAAATCTTGAATGAGGGCTCGTTCTACTTCTCCTGCTCGTCGTCTATTAAAGACATGTATTGAAGTTAATGTCACTTTTGCCAGAGAAAGCCATTTCTTATATGAAAAAGATTCTTTTAATGCTGCGTAAGCTTCTGTTCTTTTTTTCGCTAAATATGTTTACAATATTTGGATATCTTCCAATGACGGAAGATTTATCTTTTTATGTCTTTTATAAGTGGATTGTGTCTCTAAGACAGTTTTGTTGACACTCGTGCCAACATCTACAAGTAATAATTTTAAAAAATCGTTAACTAGTTTCTTTTTCGTTTTATCTTCTCTCTTGATACATTCTGTAATGAGAAGATTACCTATATGTTTAACAAAGGTTGGCAAATTAGCCGCTACTGCAGGAGTTTTATAAAGTTGTTTCTCATCAAGCGACGCGGTAGCGTCGCGACGCCAAATATATAAAAAAAATGTTTCGGCTTGTTAACAATAAGATTGGTGCAGTCAATCCTGAGGAATGATAATCGTATACCAGAAATGTGACATTTATTTTCTTCATCATTATCATAATAATAAGAAGATAAGTTTCAGACTCTTACGTACGTATGCTCGCATGCACACACGCAAAGCGATTTTGTCCCTCAAGGCGCGTTCATATCGCTAAGTTTTTTTAATTAAAATTTTTTTATGTTTTCTTATTTCTATTGAACTTATTTTGAAACTCAGGTTTCTCTTAATAAAAATATAATGCGTTTCAATTTTATGCAGAGGATTTGTGTATAACATTTTTATAAATATAAATTTGTTTTTATAACAAATACTATTTTAAATTACAAATTCTCACAAACTGAATTGCTTCTAAGTACTTGGCTAATTAACTATTGATTTCATATTTAGTTTTTATTTCTTATATAAACGAT
>NW_021848852.1:8057-8776 GCF_003651465.1 Formica exsecta | reverse complement strand
ATCCGACGACGTCATACGTAATATAATGTTATAGAGTTGAATCTTGTTCATTTTGCTTGCTCTTAAGGACCAGCGCACATGAAAATATTTTATTGAGTCTTTCATTTTAGAAATAAAGGACTCTGATTGGTTGAATCCTTTATGCCGCGTGAGTAGGGTATATAGGAGAGTTCTAACGCAGGTCCTCTGAGGGGGGGTGAGGGGCGAGGGGAAACCGGCGCGGGGGCATGACGTCACGCGGGGAATCGCGTCCTAACCGGTAGGCGAAGGGTCCGCGGAGAGGGGGGAAGGGGACCGCGTCCTAACCGATGGGTGAAGGTTCCGTGGAGAGGGGGGAGGGGGACCGCGTCCTAACCGATAGGCGAGGGACCCGCTAACCTAACCGGTAGGCGAGGGACCCGCGGAGAGAAGGAGGGGGACCCGCGGCGAAACCAATAGGCGAGGAACCCGCGGGGAAGAGGAAACGCGATGTCGCGAGGAGGCGTGGGAGAAGGATAGCGCGAGGCGTCCGCAATGTGTAAGAGAAGGATAGCGCTAATGATATTCTTTTGGCGTGGGAGAGAGATAGCGCGAAGCATGCACTTGGGAGAGAGAGAGATAGCGCGAAGCATGCACGTTGGAGAGATAGCGCGAGGCGTTCGCGTGTAGGAAAAGGATGACGTTCGCATGCACTTGGGAGAGAGAGAGAGATAGCGCGAAGCATGCACGTGGATGATACG
>NW_021848852.1:7182-7832 GCF_003651465.1 Formica exsecta | reverse complement strand
AAATAAATAAATATATATATATATATTATAAATAAATTCTAAGCTGAAAAAGGAAAGAGGGTAATAAAATAATTAATTAAAAACACATTTTTATGCAAACGAAAATAAAATATTTTATTTTTGGCAGAATCTCATAGAATACCAACATTTGTTACAAGGGTAAGGAAAACTGCCAAAAACCTCACCAGTATTCATAACAAAAATATATTACAATCTTTTTATTATCTAAAAATATAAAATAAATATTTATATTTATATGGTAATATTTATAAAAAAGCAAAATAAATTTTTAATAAACTTAAATATGTTAAACTTAACTATGTTTTATGAAACATCAAGTAAATAAAGATATTACATATAAAAATAATAGCTACACTAAAATTAAAATAAATAAATAAGAAATAAAAATAAATAATATGAAAAAATAAAGGAAATTAATTAATACATTAAAAAAGATAAATTAATATTGCACATTGCAGGTACATAAAATAAATAAATATTGCACATTGCAAAAAAGTACATATACAGAAAATATATCTGTAAGAGAAAATATTGTTAGTAATAATATATGCATGCATAAAAAATGGGCTAGATAAATGTGAATTTATATGTTAAAAAAATATAATAAAATATAAAAAAATTGTAAAACC
>NW_021848852.1:4298-6333 GCF_003651465.1 Formica exsecta | reverse complement strand
TAAAAATAAATAATATGAAAAAATAAAGAAAATTAATTTATTTATTTAAAAAAATAAATTAATCTTGCACATTGCAGGTACGTAAAATAAATTAATATTGCACATTGCAGAAAAGTACATGTACAGAAAATATATCTGTAACAGAAAATATTGTTAGTAATAATATATGCATGCATAAAAAATGGGCTAGATAAATGTGAATTTATATGTTAAAAAAATATAATAAAATATAAAAAAATTGTAAAAACAAAATATGAAAAATTACAAAATTAAAATTAAAATATCAAAAATTAAATAAATAAAATTAAAATACCATCAGATGAAACGCATTATTTCGCGGATAAATTATGTGAATTATATATTTAAATCTGAAATATCCGTGCTTTCATCAATTAAAATTGAAAATCTGCGCGTTTGCAAAATATCAATTATTTTTTCAGTTTCGCGTCTTGCAATTACATTTTTAACAATGTTAGTGCACTTTTTTCGGGCCAGTGAAAGATCGTGCACAATTTTAGAATCTATACAAATATTTTTTAATAAAGGAATTAAATGATCTGCAGTATAAAAAGCAATATTATGTTCCGAAAAAAATGCTGCTAATTTTATTTCCGCACGTTTAACTTTATCACTATGCAGACCATTGTTATTATTATGATCGGGGCTTTGAAGATTTACTTGTTCTATATGTCTGGCCCTTTGCGAATGCCGTATTAAATCGGTTTTGCTACATCTGATGGTAGTATTGCATAAATTGCAAAAAGCTTTATTTTCAGTTGGATGGGGAGCCAACCATTCTTTAAAATTATCTTCATCTAGCCACGCATTAACAAAACGTCTTTCTTTCTTAATGGCTCCTTTTTTGTTTTTATCCTCCATACTAATAAAGAAAATAATATCTATTATTACTATTATTACTTACCTAGCCTATACTTAGCCTCCTCTGGAACCCGCCAAAACTTTCGCGCCTAATTGCCCTTGTGTGCACACTACATACTAACTATATACGCCGTCGCTGGATTTCTCTACCACTGCGCTGCGCATGCGCAAAAAAGCGTCCCCGAGAACAACACTGTATCGAACGGGTATTGAACAGCTTTGAACGGCTATCGAACGGCTTTGAACTGCTCTCGAACGGCTTTGAACGGCTATTGAACGGCTTTGAACAACAAAACAATTATTTATACACCATTCAAATATTTAAACTCTATGTCCATGTACTGAAATGTAACATCTGTAGTTTGATAAGGTGGCTGACGCCGCTATCTAACGTCACGTATTGAAATTTAATACTCGTATTCTGGGATAAGAAAGAGGAAAAGGGAAGAATAAAAGAGAATAAAAATATATTTTAACAATAATTTATTCTAAAAAATGTTTGGGTGAATCTTTATGATGATTCGTCCACCAATTGAATATTTTAAATACATTTTATAAAGCGCAGTTTTTTAAATGTTTTTCACAGCGCATAGTATTAGTAACATCTAGCTTATTTAACGAAGTGATATCTTCATAGTCCGCATCCAAGGTCTCAATAATAACGTCGTTTCTCGCATCATCGTCAAGTATATCGGCCAGCCATTCTCGTTTTTCGTATCCTTTAACGTACACGATAGGAGATGCTCCAATTTCCTCTTCCGCCGCACCCATCACAGCTCTCGTAATCAAAAGCCTGGCGAAGGTGTATGGAACGTTTCCATCCTCCCATTGAAGTCCATGGTGATGTCCGATTAGCCATGAAGCTTGACATTTTTCAGATTTTGTAAGCGCACGCCATCCCCGGTACGGGACTTGCAAAAAAGTAGTGAGAAAGAACAAATCAATTTCTCAGTATCGCTACTTCCTTCACGACAAAGTTTCTCCCGATAATGAATCCTTGCAGATCCACAAACGTTGGCGCGATCATGCTGATAATATTACTGTACGATTGCAAGAACGATGTACGACTGCTGTCGATCGTCAAAATCTCAATCTTTATATATTTTTGACATTGGAGGGGATATTTGCTAATCTAGGTAATTTTACGAACTACGTT
>NW_021848852.1:0-634 GCF_003651465.1 Formica exsecta | reverse complement strand
CCCCCCCTCAACGCGGACCCCTCGCCCATCGGTTAGGACGCGGTCCCCTTCCCCCCTCTCTCCGCGGACCCCTTGCCTACCGGTTAGGACGCGATTCCCCCGCGTGACGTCATACCCCCCGCGCTGGTTTCCCCTCGCCCTTCACCACCCCTCAGAGGACCAGCGTTAGAACTCTCCTTGCTATACTACTAATATCAAGCACAATAGTATTATATAATTAATGAACTCAAGCAACATATTCAATAGCACGGATTTCTTAGAATATAAAATTAGTATTGTAATCTAAGTTATATTGCCACATTGCAACAGTTTAAACTAAATATCACGTTTTGTAACAAAAATCAAATAAAAATGTTTTTATAGCGGATATATTATAAACTATTTCAATATTAATGAATACAAAATAATTAAGAAAGAAAATACAAAAATAATCAAATCAAGCATCAAATCTAACATCAAATTAGATATAATACATAAATTAAAATGTAATATTATAATAAATATTTCATATAAAATTCTTAAAATTGAAAACGCCATTATTGTCGTTTTTTTTGCATATTATGCAACCATGTTTTGATCTGCGGCGATATGCGACGAATAAGAGATCCATATTTATTCCTTATCTTCTGAATCT
>NW_021848851.1:47230-59326 GCF_003651465.1 Formica exsecta | reverse complement strand
AAAAAAATTTTTAATTAAAAAAACAAATTTAAGTATAAAATAACTTTTTAATTAGAGAAAAGCGTGGCGCTGCTAAATTCAAAATGTAAATAATACGTTAATTATCATATGTTCAGTTTAGCAGCGTCAAGTTTTTCTCTAATTAAAAAGTTTTTTTATACTTAAATTTGTTTTTTCAATTAAAAATTTTTTTTCATAATACTTTTATGTACAGAATAATGAGACAAATCAATTAGTAAAAAAAAATAATTGTTTTTAACAAAAAGTATGTAATTATTTATAATGTATTTTTATAACAAATAATTTTTTGTTTTTTTCTTTACACTAATTGATTTGTCTCATTATTCTGTACATAAAAGTATTACGGTAAGATTATCGAAAACTAAATATTTTACGACAATAAAATGCTTAGTTTTTGAAAGAAAAGGAGTGTACGGGTGGTCTAGGACACCCTGTATATGAAAAAATATATGTATTTTATAACACTGTTTATAATACAATACTAAATATTTTGTAATATAGTGTCTACATAAAATATATACTTCAACACAAAATAAAATTTAAAATAGCATATACACACATACATGCACGCACGCACAAATAATATAATAATATAATATCAATCTTTCTAGTACATATATTTTTAAATAATATTAATATTAATGTCAAATTATAATATTGAATGTGAAAACAATATCATATACAATAACATATACACAAATTAATTTTTAGATGAATATATGGAAGTAATTAATATTTTAAAGACAAAAATACTTTTCATATTGAGAGATTTGACAATCCAGATATTACTGAATATGTATATGCATATGTTTCAGATGCATTTATGTATCAAGAGATGCGGTAGCGTCTCGCTAAATATATCTTTCGTCGTCTTTTCTTTTTACTGTAACAGACACGCTACTGTGTACCATTTACCGGAGTAAGGACGTTTTTTGAAAATTTTAGAAAATGAATTCGAAATATCTCGTAAGCCGGACCATCTTTTCGAAAGATGAACATATCAATCGAGAACATGGATTTTTCTCAATATAATAATATCAAAATGACACTGGTAGATGCACTTGATGTACAGATCTCGATATTTCATATGAATTTTTCGGCCAAAAATGTGTCACTTTTCGAGATTCCAGGTTCGCTGATATGCCGCTACGCTATGCTGCTAGGCGTTTTTTCAGATTTGCTGATACGCCGCTAGGCTACGCTGCTAGGCGTTTTTCCAGGTTCACTGACACGCCGCTGAGCGTTGCTTTGTTCACAAGATGCCATATTATTCCAGATTCACTGATATGCAGTGAACTCTATACATACTGGAATGAGCAATCCCTTTGTTTGGCTGTTGCCACAACTTCGCCGAGAGAGAGAAGTGCAAGCATCTCTTTCTAGTATTACCTGATTGGTCCATGGCATGCACATCACATCATTCTAATGTCACGTGACATGCCATGGACCAATCAGGTAATACTAGAAAGAGATGCCGGACATCCATGTATGCACAAGTACTTATGCACGCATGTATGTTATCAATATTAAAATAAAATTAATAATATATTAAATAATAATTTCTCATAACTATATTTATATAATGTACCGCATTCTTTCTGTGCAGTATGGAATAATCATGAAGGCGAATTATGAAACACCTTGTATAGCAAAATAAAAAAACGCGATAGCGTCTCTCATTAATATATAATAAATATATAGCGTCTCCCATTAATATATAATAAATGTAATATAAAAGTATATCTTTCGTTTTTCTCGTTACAATAGATACATAATTTGTTGACATATTCTACGGTTTTGTCTTTTTTGTTATTAAATACATGACTTGTTGACATATCTTACGGTAAAGTCGTTTAGATATACTTCCACAAATACAAAGGCGCTGGTGAGACGCGAATGAAGCAAAAACATTGAATATCTAAGAAGAAAAGGAATAGTTTTACATACAATTCTACGCAGATCGTAGCACAGCACAGAGTGATTCTCGATTTCGTTGTTTCAAAGCGATTCATTGTGTTATAGTTTGTGCAGTGTAATAGTTTTAAATATTGGTGATTGGTGTGAGGAGATTAGGGTAATTTTTATTTCTAATTTATTCTATAATTCTATATTTATTACAGAAAATATCTGAGGCTAACGTAATGGTTCGCATTTTTAGTTATATTACTTTTTATTTTATCAAATTCTATTAAATGTCTTAATATTTATTATATTTACAATAATCTTCAAAGTTTTAGTAATTGTTATACGATGGGGAATAGAGGAATGCCTTGACACATAAATTTATCGGGGCATATTTGACACGCGAGCTTTGTCTCTAAATAATCACATATCATGATTGTTGATTAATTAAAATATAATTTTATTCATCTTGATAATGAAACTAACATTATTGATAAAATTACTATTAATAATAATAAAGTAATAATTTTTTAATTAAATTTAATGAGAATAATCTATTTTTTATATTTCTGAAGAGCAATTATAATTCACATAAACACAAAAATAATTATTAAGACATATTTCTCTTTATCTCGAGAGCTTTTCAAAACACTATAATCAAGTATTTTTTCATTAAGTACTTTTTGAGTTATTTTATATTTTATTCTGACATATTTTGATATAAAAAATAAAATATCTCGTAAAATATTTAGTTTTCGATAATCTTATCGTAATACTTTTATGTACAGAATAATGAGACAAATCAATTAGTTAAAAAAAAACGAATGATTGTTTAAAAAAATACATTATAAATAATTACATACTTTTTCTTAAAAACAGTTATTTTTTTTTATTAATTGATTTGTCTCATTATTCTGTACATAAAAGTATTACGGTATGATTATCGAAAACTAAATATTTTACGAGATATTTTATTTTTTATATCAAAATATGTCAGATTAAAATATAAAATAATTCAAAAAGTACTTAATGAAAAAATACTTTATTATAGTGTTTTGAAAAGCTCTCGAGATAAGCTACAAGAATATGCAATAAGAAGTAGGCAGTTCCATTTAAAAAATTGAAGGTGACCTTGCTTTTTTAAAAAAATGTTTGGTCAATTTTTATTCTTGCAATTTGTTGCCGGTTAGAAACTGATAAATTTCTGTTTATGACTTTTTTATGTCAGATTATTGTAAATGCCTTAAAAATCGTGGCGACCGTTACGAGGACCACCCTGTATATATAAAAATTAAATCAAATTAATCAAATTAAATTGAAAAAGAATAAGAAATAATAAAAGTAAAGATGGTAATGAAAAATATAATAAAATTATCAAATTACGACATAAATATACAGCAAAATTCATGGTTGGAAGATATCCATATGGATGCATTTCAAATGTTACTATAAAATTGCTCTTCTTTCTGTCTTCGTAATACATGGAGAATTCAATATCCCGAAAAAATAGAGCCTATTTCAGCTTTGCAAAATCATATACAAATCTTGCATAGCAGTAAGTCGAAATATGATGGTCACTGGGTATGTGCTATTATGATATCAAAGTAATATATATTATTTAAATGTGTTATTATTAATATTAAATTAAAATAAATGTATTTTATTATTACTATTATTATTATTACTATTAGAAAATGTAAAAGGAGAACAATAATGTGGGATTGAAGGGGTGATTACGATAATTACGGCCCCCTATTTGAAAGATCGTTTCTGAAGACATTTTTCACGAGGAACATGGAAAAATAGTAAAAAAAATTTCCGACTGTGGCGGCCCACAGCAGCCACAAAATTACGGCAGCGCGATATTTGCGAAAGATTATCGTTTCTCGCAAGCGCTCGCCCGTCCGCGCGTAGTGCGGGAGACACCGCTAGTCGGCGCAAGACGCTTGGGACAACAAGAATGTGGAAAGCAGTCCGGCGGGCATATAGCGCGTCCGCGCGTAGTTGCGGGCAGCACCGCTAGGCGGCGCAAGGCGCCCGGGCCAACCTGCAAGTAGAAAGCCGTCCGGCCGGAATATAGGTCAGACCCCCTGCAGAGAAAGAAGAAGAAGAAAGTTCTTGGCGCCAGTCGCCTACTTTCAAGCGCAAGTCGCTAAAACGTTGGAGAAAGAGGCGGAAGAAAGCGCTAGGCGCTAACTCTCGACAGAGGAAGAAAAGTTCTCGGCGCCAGTCGCCTACTTTCCAGCGCAAGTCGCTTTTAACGTTGATCAGCAATACGGCGCCAGTCGCCGCACCACCATCCACGACGCCACAGATAAGGAATACTGTTCCGCTACCCACGAAATCGCCAGCCGAAATCGCCATCCAGCAAAGGACTCGCCCGACGCCACTCCACAAGGTGGTCAAGAGGAGGAAGGTGGAGAAGGGCACGCTAAATACAAGCAGCTCCCGACCATTAGGCGCCAGATCGCCAACCGCCTCCGGCGCCCGGCCGCCATCGGCATTAGGCGCTCGATTGCCATCCGCCTCCGGCGCTCGTCCGCCATCAGTCGGCGCCAAGTCGCCGGCGTCACCCGGCGCTCGTCCGCCATCAGTCGGCGCCAAGTCGCCGGCGTCACCCGGCGCTCGTCCGCCATCAGTCGGCGCCAAGTCGCCGGCGGCCTCCGGCGCTCGTCCGCCATCAGTCGGCGCCAAGTCGCCGGCGTCACCCGGCGCTCGTCCGCCATCAGTCGTCGCCCAGTCGCCAGCGTCACCCGGCGCCCGGCCGCCATTAGCGTTAAGCGCCCGATCGCCATCTGCCTCCGGCGCTCGTACGACATCATCAGGCGCCCGGTCGCCGTCTTCCACTGGGACCTGCTCCCCGACGATTGCCGGTACCTGCTCCCCAATCACGGTCAGTGACGGATCACTGTCGCTCATTGGTGCGGATTCACCGGTGGTCTCCGGCCGCTGGCCACCATTCAGTGGCCACTCCAAGGAGAACGTACGCTCCGGCGCCCAGTCAACCAGCGACTCCCACGCAGAGAGGAAACAGCGAAGCAAGGACCGGTTTCAGGCTCTATTCGGCGCTAGCCCGCCAAAGCTGATTGCCGGGCATTCCGGCACGGAAACCCAGAAGGACCGGCCTATCTCCTTGCCGCAACTGGAGCGAATCTTGGCGTCCCTAGCGAAAACGTGGAAAATACCGCCGCTGATTTCGCCCATCAAAATCTCGCCTATTAAGGCATACTCAAGGCAGAGGACTTGTGGGACGCAGACCAGTCCGATCACATTTCCTGGCCTCAAGAGGACGGCCGACGCGTCGACCCAGACGAAGAGACGCGGGGGCAGACATAAGCCCATGTGCAATAACAACAATAATTATTATGCGTGTAATCGCAACTTGCGCTACTGATGTATGAGGAGAAATAAACACACTTTATGCTTAAAAGCCGACTCATTCATTTATCTACCTACAAATATAATAAGTTGGGTAGTATCCTAAAGCGATAGATCTCCTATCCCGTACCTATCCACACCGACCAATAGTTTTCGAGATATATCACTTTAAAGTATTGGACATGATAATAAAACTTTATAAAAACGGACCCCACGATGTTGACCTTGACATATATTTCAGAAACGACCTTTCAAATAGGGGGCCGTAGTTATCGTAATCGCGCTGGATTGAGAGATGTGAATTTAATAAATCTTAGTTTTGCCCGTGAAATTTTAAACTTAATAAATCTTACTATCGTTAGAATCCGTCTAAAAAAGACATCACAGATGTAAAAAAAAAAGCGCTAACAATAAGTATATCTTTCTCTAGCCAAAATAGTCCTTTACAAAAATAAATCGCCATCAAAAATATCATCTTCTCTAAAATTACATGTACTTTACAAAAATTTACCGCCATCAAAAATATTATCTTCTCAATAATTATATTTATAAATTACATTTTATCTGTATTAATAATACGGGAAAACAACTTAAAATATTAGCATAAAAAAAAGTGAAATAAAAAATTTCAAATAATCGCGGGCTAGTAAAAGCCAGACGCGGATGGTAGTGCGTCAGTTTCATAGAAGAATAAGTTTTCTATGGAACTGATTATGTGCACAGGGCACGAAATTTACTTGGTCCTATACCAAGATTTTAAGAATTAATCTTAATTCGAGATTTATAATAATCCCTCTTTACCCCCATGGAGAGACGAAGGCGAGAAAAATATCGTGGCGAAGTCGCTAAATCGGCAATCGAACCCGAGTCTTTCACTTGCCGGGCGACTGCTCTTACCACTGACCTATCCAGACCCCACACCATCGATACTTCTCATTCGCCTTATGTGTAAATATCTATTTACTAATAACGCCATTGTTTTTAAGCAAAAGTATGTAATTATTTACTATATATTTTTTAAAATAATTAATTGTTTCTTTTTACACTAATTGATTTCTCTCATTATTCTGTACATAATAGTATTACGGTAAGATTATCGAAAACTAAATATTTTACGAGATATTTTATTTTTTATATCAAAATATGTCAGGTCTTCTTGTTTTATAAACGCGTCTCGATTATAGTCATGTGTGACGTCCATTTTGAGTAACATGCATAAAAATTCGTCTTTTACGCTCGAAACTTCATGTAAAGCCGGGGTATCGTGAAAGAAGATCGAGGAGTACGAGAAAGATTACTTTAGATTTTTATGTATATATGTATATTTGTATATATACAGGGTGCGGCATTTATAGTGACGCGGGCATTTTTTTCGGAAACGAAGTGAAATATCAAAAAATGTTTCAGACAAAAGTTGCATGGTTTCGAGAGGGCCACATGATAAAAATGTGGACTTGACCTTTTCAAGGTGAAGTCAATGTGATCGATGTTTTTTTAAATGGAACCCCGCATTTTTTTATTGCATATTCTTGTAGCTTATCTCGAGAGCTTTTCAAAACATTATAATAAAGTATTTTTTCATTAAGTATTTTATGAGATATTTTATTTTTTATATCAAAATATGTCAAATTAGGATATAAAATAACTCAAAAAGTATTTAATGAAAAAATACTTTATTATAATGTTTTGAAAAGCTCTCGAGATAAGCTACAAGAATATGCAATAAAAAAATGCGGGGTTCCATTTAAAAAAACATCGATCACATTGACTTCACCTTGAAAAGGTCAAGTCCACATTTTTATCATGTGGCCCTCTCGAAACCATGCAACTTTTGTCTGAAACATTTTTGTCTATCGGGCTCAGTTTTCGAAATATTCGCGTGGATTTATTAAAATGGTCTACCCTATATGTATACATATATGTATATATACATTATTTCATTTTATTTGCTTCTGCAAATAGAATAAAATGCAATGTTAAATAGATAAAAGAATACAAAATTTCACAATTTTAATATTTTCTGCATGTTACATTAAATAGATCTACTCTAGTTATAAAAAATAATTCAACTGAATATTATGTATTATATTTTTCTAGATTTACTTAGCGTGATTTTTTTATTTCACTTGTTTGATGCTAATATTTTAAGTTGTTTTCCCGTGTTATTAATACAGATAAAATGTAATTAATAAATATAATTATTGAAAAGATAATATTTTTAATGACGATAAATTTTTGTAAAGTAAATATAATTTTTGAGAAGATAATATTTTTGATAGCGAATAATTTTTGTAATGGACTATTTTGGCTGGAGAAAAATATACTTAGTGCTTTTTTTTACATCTGTGATGTCTTTTTTAGACGGATATACATATATGTACATTCGGATGATGCATAGTTGGGCGACAATCGATTTGCATCTAACAAGGGAACCTCGCGAACCCGAAAATTCTTATTTTAATGAGACTTTACAGACATATAGAGGGGGTCAATAGATGAATTTATACTGCGTTCACGGAGAGAACGACCTTGCTCCGCGCAGCTTTGGGCGGAGTGGGGATTAGGTGAGAGACTTCAGCGCGCTACTTCAATGCCGTATGTCGTATGCGTATCGATCATGTATTACGTATGTGATCCGCCTATTAAGGGAATCCTTAAGAGGACGCCGGACTGTCCTGTTTTACCGGCCATAATAATTAATATTTGCTTAATATAAAAGTTTTGCAGTTTGTATGAGCAAATTCATGCAATTCCGAAGACGAAATTATTCTATTTTGCGCATACAAACTGCAAAACTTTTATATTAAGCAAATATTGTTACGACCTGACGCAAGAAGACGGTAAAAAAACTGTAATTTTTTAGTTTCTTTCTGTTTTTAAACTCGTGAAGTTCCATCTTTATTTCGATGTGTACTTAAATCGTGGAAAAGGATTTATTATTCTATTCAACTAAAAAAAAGATTTCGATGTGCAAAATAATAATCTTTTGGTCGGTAAAACAGACGAGTTGTGCATTCCCTTAAGCTCGAAAGAAATGTCATAATATTGAAAGCTTGAGTTATTCTCTGTTAATCGAATTTTATTACTCTTTTTAATTAAATCGCGAGATATCTATTATATTTATTTTCTCTTCTTGCAATCTAAAAATTATTAATAAAATTTAATACTATTATAAATAAATAGGGTCCCCTCTGTCGGCTAGCCGGATCTGCAAGCTGCAAGATCAATTTTGGCAGCGTGGAGGGCAAAATGGACGGTCGGTCGGGCGGGATCTGACCGAACCGGACGAAAAGGTCGTTCTCTCCGTGAACGCAGTATAGAAATTTTCAGTTGCCGCCCAAAAACGGTTCTAAGGGGTGAAAGCACCCCTCATATGTAAAACGGCTTTTCTTTTCTCAATATATCTCGAAAGCTATTCGAGATATAAAAAAATGTTTTACACAAAAGTTTTACGGTAAAAGTACTCTATTTAAACCACATTAATAAAAATTTGAAAAAATTACTTTTTTAAAGTATTTCTGAAACTTTTTGTTTAGAAAATTACTTTTTCAAATTTTTATTAATGTAGTTAGAGTTATTTTTACCATGAAACTTTTGTATAAAATATTTTTTAATATCTTGAATAATTTTCGAAATATATAGAGAAAAGCGAAGAGCCATTAAACACATAAGAGGTGATTCCACTCTTTAAAATCGCTTTTGGGCAGCAACTGAAAATTTCTAAATTTATATATTTATCCCCTCTACATGTATGTAAAGTTTCATCAAAATAAAAATTTTCGGGTTCGCGAAGTTCCGTTTAATAGTAAATGACTCCTGTAATTTACAGCTCGATAATAAAGATATAAGATATACAGGGTCTGATAATAATCGCTCCACCCGTAATGTGCAGGTAGAACGAGTTAAACCGAGCAGGAAAGTTCTTTACCATTTTGCGATTTTTGTAATAATTATTGAGAAATTAATCAAAAAAGATCGACCAATTCGCGCGAGTATAAAAGCGCGCAGCGTGAAGACATAACCCAAAAATACGTGGTCGCTAAGCGCGGTACGAGCGGTACATAACGATGGTCCTCGCGTCCTAGCAACCACATATCAATGCCGCCCATATCAGGCTGTCCTTTCTGACCACGCGGTAATCCTCGCGCGAATTGGCCGATCTTCTTAAATTAATTTCTCAATAATTATTGCGAAGATCGCAAAACGATAGAGGACTTTCCTACTCGGTTTAATCCACTCTACCTGCACATTACCGATGGGGTGATTATTATCAGACACCCTAAGTAAAAGATGACAGCGTCCGATAAAATTATTGCGAAAAAAATTTATTTATTTACTCTCCTACTTATGCATCAAATTTCATCATAAGAACATCTCTATTATTATACAGGGTGTAACTGAAAAAACATATATGGAGCACACCATCAAATACTGGACAACAATCCAAATCGAAAAGTCCTGAACCATTTTTTTATCAAAGCTTTCTTTTCGTTGTTATACGATGTTAAAGTTAGCTAATCAGCGCCTATACAGCGAAAAGCCATCTCACTACTCCAATCCCCGCCGTACCTTCCCTGCTTTTTCACTTATACCCCGTATATTAATTTTATTTAAATAAAATATTTATTTTATTTTATCATTTATTTGGTTATGTTTTTGTATTCGTAATGGAAGTCTTGACTTTTCTGCTTGATTGAACATGTTTTTCCATTCCTTAACTTATGAAAGATTGTATCATCGAATTTTTTGAATATGGAAAATTATTTTGAAATACATATTTCTGCATTGCAGTGCAACGTAATGTGAAAAATCATTGAAAAGCAAACGATATAAATATATCGCGTTTTATATCTCATGTTGTATATTTATATCATGTACATTCATTTACGCGTAATTCTTATGCGAAGTCACGTTGCACCGTGAGAATATTAATGAAATAATTTTCTTTATTTATAAAATGTTATATAAGAAAGATGTAAATAAGATGATATAAATAAGATTATAAGACTCTATATAAATCGGAAATATTGCGCGCAGTTTTAGTATAAAATGTTACCAACAAGTGTAACGATTCATTCAAGTGTAAGATTGTCAGAGTTTTAATTTTCGGGAAAAGTGTCTGTATCTTTAATTTAAGCAAAATGTTACATATGAATCCTGCGAATGTTCTTAATATGTTAATTGTTGCATTCTAAATTTCAAATATTCCGACCATAATATAATATAATTACGATAATTACACAATCTTTGATGATGCAATCTTTCATAAGTTAGGGAATGGAAAAACATGTTCAATCAAGCAAAATAATCAAGACTTCTATTACGAATACAAAAATATAACCAAGTAAATGATAAAATAAAATAAATATTTTATTTAAATAAAATTGATATATAATAATAGAGATATTCTTATGATGAAATTTTATGCATAAGTAAGGGAGTAAGTAAATAAATTCTTCCCGCAATAATTTTATCAAACACTGTCATTTTTATATACATCTTATATCTTTATTATCGAGCTGTAACTTATAAGAATTATTTACTATTAAACGAAACTTCGCGAAACCAAAAATTTTTATTTTGATGAAACTTTATACACATGTGGAAGGGATAAATATATAAATTTAGAAATTTTCAGTCGCCGCCCAAAAACGATTTTGAAGAATGGAATCACCCTTTATGTATCTAATGGCTTTTTGCTTTTCTCCCCGAAAGGGGGGCAGCTCTATTTAACCAGAATTTTTCCAATATAAGGTATAAATATTAACAAATATGCAAAACATACGAAAAACGAAGAGAAAAAGTGAGAACAAAAGTATTATTGCAATTATTAAAAGACATAATAGTTGCACGCACGCGCGCACGCACACACGCACGTATATATATTTTTTAATATATTGATGTTATTAATATCTTAAAATAAACTTTGTAAAAATATGTGAAATCCGTCTAAAAAAGACATCACAGATGTAAAAAAAAAAGCGCTAACAATAAGTATATCTTTCTCTAGCCAAAATAGTCCTTTACAAAAATAAATCGCCATCAAAAATATCATCTTCTCTAAAATTACATGTACTTTACAAAAATTTACCGCCATCAAAAATATTATCTTCTCAATAATTATATTTATAAATTACATTTTATCTGTATTAATAATACGGGAAAACAACTTAAAATATTAGCATAAAAAAAAGTGAAATAAAAAATTTCAAATAATCGCGGGCTAGTAAAAGCCAGACGCGGATGGTAGTGCGTCAGTTTCATAGAAGAATAAGTTTTCTATGGAACTGATTATGTGCACAGGGCACGAAATTTACTTGGTCCTATACCAAGATTTTAAGAATTAATCTTAATTCGAGATTTATAATAATCCCTCTTTACCCCCATGGAGAGACGAAGGCGAGAAAAATATCGTGGCGAAGTCGCTAAATCGGCAATCGAACCCGAGTCTTTCACTTGCCGGGCGACTGCTCTTACCACTGACCTATCCAGACCCCACACCATCGATACTTCTCATTCGCCTTATGTGTAAATATCTATTTACTAATAACGCCATTGTTTTTAAGCAAAAGTATGTAATTATTTACTATATATTTTTTAAAATAATTAATTGTTTCTTTTTACACTAATTGATTTCTCTCATTATTCTGTACATAATAGTATTACGGTAAGATTATCGAAAACTAAATATTTTACGAGATATTTTATTTTTTATATCAAAATATGTCAGATTAAAATATAAAATAACTCAAAAAGTACTTAATGAAAAAATACTTTATTATAGTGTTTTGGAAA
>NW_021848851.1:26662-46138 GCF_003651465.1 Formica exsecta | reverse complement strand
TTTTTTTCATTATCATTATCATTATCGTTATATTTATTAGATATTTGCGTTTTTACGTTTTGAATGGAACTCCTCTCTTGGCTATTAATTCTATTCGGGATTTAGGGGTGAAATTTTGCTATGACTTATCCTTTAAGAAACATATACATCTCATTACAAGCTCTACGTTCAAGAGACTTGGTTTCATAAGCCGACCGTGTAAAAAAAAATGAAATTATTGTATTGCACCCTTGTGAGACCGCAATTAGAATATGCCTCAATCGTTTGGTTTCCTTTTCACGCAAATCAATGTGCTCTGCTTAAGAAGATTTAAGACCATTTTCTTCATCGCGTTAGTTTTAACTTGCATATACCGACGAACTTTTTTGATCACAACTATGACTATTTACTGAAAGATCTAAAATTGCTAATTTTAAAAAAATTGTAGAGTTTTATTGGATTTGTGTCTAAACTGTAAATGGTTACTCCTGATCTACTCGAGCAAATCAATCCACGTGTTCCTTTAAAATCGCTTAGATACAATCAATTATTTTTTGTTGAACCTACCACCGTATGTGCTTGCTGACAAATGATTTTCCGACGCACATGAATTTTTTTCATCCAAATTTAAATTCAACTAAAATAATTCTTTCTCGTTATTTCTTTCTCGTTAGTTTAATATCATATGAAAGAGAATGCTATTATCATATTTAAGCTGAAATTTTTACTCAAGTTGTGAATTTCTATTAATTACTTTTTTTCGACTTTGATTTATATTAATTTTGATGTGTATTATTAGCTCTGTATTAGAGCGTTTCTTCTCCGTTAAAAATGGATGAAATAAATAAAATAAATGAATCTTAAAATAAACGAATCATTTTTACTATTTCAGATGGCGAGTACCTCTTTGTGGATTCCGAAAATAAGTTGAACAAGTATGCCCCGAAGAATTGGCGAAACTCTCATACATATGTAAGTAATTATTGTTTGATGAATAGCCTGAAATATGTGAACTGATGGTTGCTGGAGACATCCAAATTATCGAGATTTGAAAGAATTACTAAGATGATTAGAGATTAATACCAGGTGTGTTTTTCGAGCTTTATTGAGTAACGGTTTCGAGATGACTATGGGCTTTGACAGACACTCACAAGGGAACCTCGCAAACCCGAAAATTTTGATTTTGATGAAACTTTAGACATATAAGGGGGATCAATAGATGAATTTAGAAATTTTCAGTTGCTGCCCAAAAACGGTTCTAAAAAAATTTTGGAAATCTTTAAAAAAAATAATTTTTTCAAATTTTTATTAATGTGGTTAAATAGAGCTGCTTTTACCATAAAACTTTTGTATAAAACATTTTTTGATATCTCCAATAGTTTTCGAAATATATCGAGGAAAGCAAAAAGCCGCTTTACATATGAGGGGTGCTTTCACCCCTTAGAACCATCTTTGGGCAGCAACTGAAAATTTCTAAATTTATCTATTGACCCCCCCCCCGCCTATGTCTGTAAAAATTTATCAAAATCAGAATTTTCGGGTTTGCGAAGTTTTCTTGTAAGTATATGATGTACACGTGCGCTGCCAAGTGCGATTTTTAATATAGCCGTATGAATATCTTATGTGTGAATAATTTCTTATATGTGATATATGTATATGCATATTTTTTCTCGATAATATTATTAAATTTTTTTAATTAGAATTAATTTTTTTAGATACAATCCAATACTTTCTCTTTTTCTCTCTTTTCTTTGCCATCATTCCATCCTCTTTTTGTTTTATACAATAAAATTGTTTTTATCTCTGAATAATTATTTTATCTAGAAAAAATAATTCTGTAAATTAAAATGTCAGATAGATAGATACAACATGTATTAATTTTTCAATATTTAGCATTCACATTTTGCAAAACAAAGTTTCCTGAATGAAAAAAAAATTCTATTTATAATGTTGATTTACGCACAACGTATTACTTTACACACATATATATATGTATCATAAGTTACGTCCCATCTCTGGAAAACGAATTGTCAAAGTCAAGATAAATCGAAAATAAAGAAGGACGAAATTACGTTTGAGCCTTTAAATAGTTACGATCAAATAATCGAAAAATTTATTTGGGTTATTATTTTTATTTGAATTAAAAGTTTGTAATTGTTTTAATAACAATAAGTTAAGAACCATAACATTAATTAATTAACAAATAGATAATAAAATTAGAATCACAGAAGATATTCAAATAATCTGCTGGGTTATAATTAACTTGAATGTACAAATTAGCAAAATTTAAAAGAGAATTTCTCACTCGCTGCAGCATTGCCTTGTCTATTAAAGCAAATTCTTCTTGAATCCGGAAAAGTACTTACGTCTAATTTTCAAGTAGTATCTAATACACATGTTCCTTAACAAATCTCCCAAAAAAGAAGTTGAATAGTGTCAAGTCAGATGCATTATTTTGATTGTAACTCTTTAAAGAAGGCTCAAATGTAATTTCTTCATTCTTCATTTTCGACTTATTTTGACTTCAACAAATCATTCTCCAGAGATGGGACGTGACTTATGATATACCCTGTATATTTATACTAATGCGCGCGCGCGTTGTCGTTCTTTCTCGTATATTATTTCATTATAGAAGGTATGCAAGAAAATTAAAAACCTGCTGTATATGAGATAAATCTCTAAGATAATATATATTTTGACACGTGACTGATCGCTTGTCCTGAGCCCGTCCTATCTCTCCTGAATAGATCATGAAAAGCCACTCTAGGAATTTCTTTTTGCAGTCCGTAATGAATTCGACATTCTCGGACATGATGTACAGTCCACCCGGATCAGTAGATTTATAGTAATAAATCCTCATTTTCCCCGAACCCATCGCCATCCGTGGAGCTCTTATCGAGTTTCTTCAACGTGGCAAAAGATACGAGAGCAACTCTTCGTGTTTCTCGTGGAGACGTTGTTTGACAGATGATGTTTGTATATTGGTCGCGAGAGAAAAGAAGTTACCGGGAGAAACGGGAATTACCTGCACTATGCGATGGTTTCCGCTTTTTCGGCTCACCGATAATAACGGAAATTCATTAACATTTAGTGCTAATCATTGTGAGATTAATCGCATTCTCGCTTTCAGATTACTTGATGATATCTTGACGTTAATGTTGTTACCGCTGCAGCTGATTTATGATCATAATAAAAATTATTACACTGTCAACTGATATATCTTATTTTACATCACGTAACTTTGTTATTGTACGTATATATATCAGTTTTTCTGATAGTTTTATATACAGGGTGACCCGCAATGACCGCCCACTAAGTACATAGCGTTATTCCTTACCAAAAACTGAGACGCAAAGTCCTGAGCCATTTTTTTTATAACGCTTAATAAAGGAGTTATTATTGAGTAAAGTTTGGCCAATCAGTGCCGACTTTTAGCCGGGCGCACGTCGGTGAGTCGCGCACCGTGAAGTGTGCACCGCCGCAACTATCAGTAGGGTTGCCAACCGTTCGGTTTTGACCCGGACTGTCAGGTTTTTAAGAGTCTTGTCCGGTGTCCGGTTGACAAGTCAAACCGGACGTCATATGTCCGGTTTTTAAGTACATATAAATAATGAAATGAAATTTAAATGATAGATCTAAAAGATCAATTATCAACAATTGTTATGGCTCTTGCACACAGAACACGGCTTGCCGCGCGGTGGAAATTGATGCGATAACCAATCAAATCTTCCGCCGCGCAGAAAAAATTAAACTCTCCAACTTTGATTGACTATCGCGCCAACCTCTCTCTCTCTCTCTCTCTAATCTATTAAAAGCAGTAAAAAGTACGGAAAAATACCACTTTAATTAAATAAGCTCAGACTAATTTATATCATCAAATTTTGTTTTTCTTGCTAAAATATTTTATTACTTAAAATTTTCTTATTTTTTCAAAAATATATATTTTATGTTTATATCACACTGTAATTTATATCACAAATTTTATTTTTCTTGCTAAAATACTTTTATTATTTTTCTTATTTTTGTTCAAAAAAATATATTTTGTTTTAATAAATGTTAAACGTTTTTTATTTTAACGTGTTTAATGTGTTAAATGTTTTAACAAATGTTAATTGTATGTGTAAAATTTAAAATATTTAATTTTATGTTCAAAAATAAAATGTCATATTAAATAATAGTAATTTATTTTTTATTTTATTCATCCAAATTCTGTTTTCAAAATTGTTTAGAAAACAGTGCGCCCGGCTAAAAGTCGGCGCTGATTGATCAGACTTTACTCAATAATAACTCCTTTATTAAGCGTTATAAAAAAAATGGCTCAGGACTTTTCGTCTCAGTTTTTGGTAAGGAATAACGCTATGTACTTAGTGGGCGGTCATTACGGGTCACCCTGTATACATATATGTATGTATATACAGGGTGTCCGAAAATTTGCGCAACACCCTTTAAGGGAAGGTAGAGGGTGTTATTCTTAACAGAAAAGCCCTGTAACATTTTTTTCTATAACGCTTAATAAATTATTATGTGTTTTACATTTTGAGATTTTTTCGGACAATTTTGTATGTGTGTATATTTGTGTAAATTATTGAGAAAAACTTTAGGAAATTTGCTACATTCGCTATAATTAATGATACTTATGTCTATCTCATAAAAATTACGTTGAATTTTTTAATTAAATGTTTATTATAATTATTATTATTTATAGAAAGATATTAGACACAAATATTTATAGTAAATTGACAGTCTGTCAGTATATAGTGTTTCCTGATTACAAAATCACTGCTTGAGGCAAGTCGTGATATAATTGAAGCGCAGACTTTACATCTACAAGAAACTGAAGCAATTAGTCTTGAAACAATTTGTTGAGAACGAGAGTAAAACAAAAATAAGAACGAGCAAGATACAGTGACATTTTATGTAGTCATTTTAACTTTCGGCATTGGGTAAAACTTGAGACGCGCTTGCTTTAGAAATAGCAAAATAATTCGTAAATAATTAACTCTTACAATCGGGGCAAAAGTAATCTGATAATCGAGAAATATTATATTTCTGATAATTCTGACATGCCTCCACGATAAATTATAAATTACATTTTAATTCAGTATAACAATTCTCAAGTTCAATAGATTTTAATGTCATTTCATACAATCAACATTCTAAGCTCCTGAATCTTCAATTTCTCTACTCGAATTCCTTCGTACTTCTAACATAATAATCTCTTTTAAACTATTTCTTCCTTCCGTCCTCGCTCCCAAGGGTTGATTCTATACTCACATTGACTAGAAACCACTTTCTTCGAGTAAAAAGAATAAAAATTGAAAGGACAATAACACAAAAAAAAGAAAAAATAATATCGCACTTCTCCCGTACTTTTCATCGATCACAGAATACAGATGGTGAAATTGCAGGTGCGCTACAGATTCACCTACAGGTGCAGCTCTGACTAGACTAAACGTGCTCGTTGCAGCATGTCGAGTAATACACTAGGAGAGAGGAAATCCGGGGAGAGAGAAAACAGGATGAAGAAAAAGAGAAAGAGAAGATAATACCCAGTGCTTCGATTGGTCCATGTTTCCCGCGAAAACGAATCGGCCAATCGCTGTGACCATGTAATTGTCGGCTATCAAGCCTTGCAAAAACGAACCTGGCTTGAGCTCAATTCTCACGAAGCCACTTTGACCGATGCGTCGTTCATCCGGTAAACACGTACTTTTATCGGCCAAACGAAAATACTAATAATTATCGTTGCTATAAATTAGATCAATGAAAAAATTGGGATTAGGATTGTAATAAAATCTCGAATATTGCAATCATAAGATCGATCTACAATTGGACACCATTCTTTAACAGATGATATATAATTAAAAACATTAATAGAAAATTTGTTTTTCGCTAAATTTATGATTAGAAGCATCATATGATGTGACGTAATTTATCACTGATGTATGCATGCATCAAAGTTTTATTATAAATTAAAATAAAATTATATATACATATATATATATATATATTTTCAATTTCTTTCTTATCTAATTTTTCATTTTTTCATTTAATTTTTGAATTAGTGGAGAAAGAAAGAAAGAGAGAGAGAGAGAGAGAGAGAGAGAGAGAGAGAGAGAGAGAGAGAGAGAGAGAGATAGAGAGAGAGAGAGAGAGAGAGAGAGAGAGAGAGAGAGAGAAAGAGAGAGGGAGAGAGAGAGAGAGTAGTATATATTACTATCTTTTAATATATATGCATTTATTACATTAATTCTATATAGGTAAGAATTGAATGAAATATGTATATACCACATCTATATTCAAATAAATCTAATTATAAGTTCTTTATTCAGTTGGAGGGAACTAATGTATACATATTTAATTTATTTCATTTTTTTTAATTTACAATATTTTGTTCTTTTTTTTCTTTTCCTCTCTTTTTCTCCCCCTCCCCCCCCCCCCGGCTCCTCTCTCTTCCTATTTTTTTGTCGTTTTATTCTAATATAATTTATAATTTCGCAATTTTTGCAAGGTTTGCCCTGACGTCTTTCGTCATGTTTGAACGAATGAATAACTCTTTCGCGAAAGAGGAAGAAAGGGAAGAAGATGGGCGGCTTATAAGTGGCGGGTCGAAGAGCGGGGTGAGGAATCGAGGCGGAGGAGGGCCCACCGACCTCTGACCCTCTTGGGAATCATGAAGAATCCAACAGACGCGCGGCCGGGAAAGGGACTCGGGAATCCGGTCGAGACCCACCCGGCCGAAATACTTGCACGCTGGTTACACCGCTATCGGCGCAACCACTACTGGCGGATTTCGATCGATTGCGAATTAATTCGTCGCGAGAAACAATCGAGAGAATCAATGTATGTGTGTGTGCAGGCGTACTAGATTTGAGATGAGAAAGCAGTATATATATTATAAATATGTAACATAGAAAGTAGCAGAAAAAATAGAGTTTTTATTGTGAGTAATAATACATAGAAAGAATATTTCTAGTTATTTTTTATATCAAAATATGTTAGATTAAGATATAAAATAACTCAAAAAGTACTTAATGAAAAAATACTTTATTATAGTGTTTTGTAAAGCTTTCGAGATAAGCTACAAGAATATGCAATAAAAAATGAGGAGTTCCATTTAAGGAAATATCGATCACATTGACTTGGCCTTGAAAAGGTCACTCAAGGTCAAGTCCATATTTTCATCATGTGTCCCCCTCTGAACCCTACAACTTTTGTATAAAACATTTTTTTCCATCTTGCTTACTTTACGAGATATTTGCATGCGTTGATTAAAATGACTCACCCTGTATATTAAATTAAATAGTTCAAACTGAACTTTATTCTGAGCATAGTTGCTTCCAAAAGCTATCTGTGTTAACGAACGGAGAGACAGAACGGGGCGAGGGCGAGGATGGGGCGAGCGGGGCGGTCGCCCCGGGCGCCACGAGCTACGGGGCGCCGCGAAGCGCCCATCTCATGTATTATTACTTTATTACGTTATCCGAAGGGCGGCATGAGAGCTGTATATCATGTTCGCGATAAAATATTATTCAACCCGTTTAATACTGCATAACACTTTTAAATGTTTGTTATTTTATATTCCTTTGTTACATTCTATCTTACAAGTTAAAACTTAGGATTGTCTTTTTCTAAAGAGGGAGGCGCCTTGTTGAATCTCACCCCGGGCGCTTACGGCCAACGCGACGGCCTTGCGGAGAGATATGCATAATTTTTTTATAATAATGTGAATATTTCGATATAAAAGTTGTAGTGCTGTTTGAAACGAATATAAAAATGTATGATATAATGTAAATATTTTACATATTATACGAGTTTTATCGACTTGAAATATCGTGGGCGATGTCTATACCTTTTCATTTTCTGCCGTGTGTTATGGCCAACTTCTGAATCGTGCATTAGAGATTAACATATGTCATGTTGTCATTTGATCATAATACTCAATCCGAATTGGTCATATCGCACGCCCGAAAATGGAAATGTAGATGTCACCCGCGATAGTTTAAGATGATAAAACTCGTATAATATATAAAATATTTACATTATATCATACATCGTTGTATTCGTTTTAAACAGCGCTACAACTTTTTTATGTCGAAATATTCACATTATTATAAAAAAATTATGCATACCTCTCCGTTTGTTAACATAGATAGCTTTTGGAAGCAATCACTATTGAGTTCAGTTTGAATCATTTAATTTGATATATATTTGTTACGGTCTATCTCTTTTAGTTTAAAAGATAAAAGGAGGTGGCAACTTTTGGTGGGACACCCTGTATATCTAAGCAGATACATGTATATTTATACCTATATTTTTATAAAAATATAAAAACATATTTTTAAAAATATATAAAAAAATAAAAAAATATTCTAATTTTTTGTATTTAGTCATTCCTTTTAATCTTTTATCAACAATATTTATATTAACGGAAGTTATTTATTTATATTAAAAGAAGTTATATAATACGATATCAAAATTAGGGGTAGTGATTTGCTTCGAAGGCTTCGACATTCGAAGATTCGAAGCTTCGAACAATCAAGATTATACAATTATTAATTTAATATAATAGTAATAGTACCGCGATTACTATTAAGGTACATATTTATAAAATTATATAATAAAATCCGAATAAAATTTCAAATGTTGCAATAATTAATGTTGAATTATTACATTTTTTTGAGCATATATATTAATTAATTCCTTTTATTTAGAGTACTTTTAGTGTTTCCTGAATGAATTCGCCATTCGCACGAATATACACTGTGGAACAATTAAGTTTCGAGACTTTTGTATACAAAATTTAATTTTAATTGTACAATCTTTAGACATTTAAAAAGTTTCAATGTAGTCACCATCTAAGTCACCAACTAAGTGTCGGCACACTTAGGGGCCTATTCTGTAACTTTTAACGATGTCGGTACGTCATTGCGCAGCTAAAACATATCGGAAAACAATTGCGCAATGATATCTAACGACATCGTTAAAGGTTACAGAATAGGCCCCTTAGTCTGATAGTCCTCTGAAACAAACCCTTTTAAAATTTGATTCACGTTTTTTTTTATATCATCTATCATCTATCTTCGAAACGTATCTTCGAAACGTTACTCTTATGCATAGCTGATTCTCTGTAGGCTTGTTGAATCATTTGTAACGTCTCTGTTGGCGACTTCTCTAATTTAACGCAGAATTTAATGTTGGCGCGTTGTCAAGCGTTTTTTCCATTACACCGATTTTTGTGAATAATCCCCTAAAATGGCAACACAAACAGATAGTCCAGTAAAATCCCAGACGGCACTATGACATCCTCGGGAAATCCGAAGGACATCCAGGACGGACATTACGGATATCCTGTGGATATCCAAATTTTATCCCGGGATATACTCAGGATGTCCTGAGGAATAGCAAATAAGCACCTCATGCTATACCTAGAAATATCCTCAGGATATCCCATTTCAAAGTCCTACGGATGTCCATAAGATGTCCGTAAGACATCGTAATTCCTAAAACGTCCACAATGCATTCAAAATTATGTGTCTAGTAAATGCTATTTTTCGTGGGGAAAATTCGCGGTTTTATTGTGACTTGTCGTACATTACAACTCTTTTCCGCACCACCACTAAAGTAGAGTTTCAGGCGCATTTTTTTTTTAATAGGGGTAGGTTTGGATATCTCGGCTCCTATTAGTCGAATTTTTTTCCTTTTTTTTTGTGGGGATACCACATAAAAAAAATGCGCCTGAAACTCTACCTCAGTGGTGGTGCGGAAAAGAGTTTTAATGTACGACAATTCACAATAAAAACGGGAATTTTCTCCACGAAATACTATATATCCATATACTATAATATCGAGTGCATCTGGATGGGGAATCGGAACACAATCTAGAGAAAGAAAAAGAGAGAGAGAGAGATAGAGTGAGAGGGCGGGAGGGAGAGAGGGGAAGAGGGGGAGGGAGGAGGGGTGAGAAAGAGGAAGAGAGGGGAGGGGGGGGAGGAAGAGAAGGAGAGGGAGGAGGAAGGGTTGAGAGGAGCGGAGAGAGGGAGGGTAGGAGGAGAGCGGTGGAGGGGAGAAAGGGGTTAGGGGAGAGGGCGGGGAGGGGGGAGTAGGGAGGAGGAGGGGAGAGAGAAAGAGAGAGAGAAGGAAAACTATAACAAATATATTAATACTATTGAAACACTGTTCTGGATCAATCGTTAATAGAGTCAAAAAACATACTATACACTACCGCTCAGAAATATTTGCCCACCATCGGTTTCGTGCATAATTTTTATATAAAAGCTTTAGCTGGCACTTTACTTATATTTTCTTTATGTATACATGTATCGTCGTTATATAAAGCAGTATTTTGAAATAATATTTTGATTATTACTAATATACAAATAGAAAACATAATAAAACACCAGCAGCTCATTTCTTGGAATTCGCCTACAGACAAAATTCGCCCGAACTTGCATTGTTTATTCGGTCTGCGCCATGTCATAATAAGCATTCGTAATATTCTTCAGTTATCTGTTAACATTTCGCTTTTTATTTGCGCTTTGTAACGCTATAATCAAAAACAAAGGCGGACACATAGATGAAGGAAAAATTTAGTTTTAAGCATTACTGTGCACATACTTTTTTGGTAATTAGATACGTAAACATAAATAAATACTTTGCACATGATTACTCCATTGTTTTAATTGTTTCTAACATTTATAGAACGATTGTTTTAAATGGGCAAATACTTTTGAGCGGTAGTGTATATATGTGTGTGTGTATGTGCGCGTGCGCGCGCGTGTGTGTGTATGTGTAAGAAACAATAAACCTAAAATATGGAAACAGCATTTAGTAGCAGAAATTGAAGCATTCCATCAATTCGAATGTAGCACGAACTGCAAATTTCAATTCTCACGAATGGTTCCGTGTCACGGTTAGCATGTATTTTCTGGTTGGCATGTATTTTTTATCTTAATCCCGAGCGAGCAAGGATTTAAGAGAAACGAGCGACCGAAGAACAGAAAGTGCGTGAGCGTGTAATAGTGATTGAATGCAGCTAATGGCCATTTCGTATAAGACTTGCTGTACAAACCTGCCGAGATATACGTTATGACCGCGGCATAATATTTATCGGGTGATAAAAAGGTGCGTATAAATGTTGAGAGTGCTTGAGAGAGAGAGAGAGAGAGGGGAGGTGAGAGGGTGGGAGGGAGAGGGAGAAGAAGTGTGTGTGCGTGCGCGCGCATAAATTTATCGCGAATCTGAGCCTCCGTCATTTGAAACAACTCTAAGAATTTGGAAAATATTTTTGCATTGAACGATAAAAATTTCGCGGTTGGAAATGACAAAAACATCACCTCTCTACAATTCAAGAGATATTCAACTTTACAGTATTATGATGCATCAAAGGAATGCATTAAAGTAAAAAAATTCAGGCGTTTGATTATTAATTTGCATATTTACATATTTAATTAACTTTAAATATTAAAATTTTCTCTTTAGCTCTTAAAAAAAGTTGACAATAATAAAGATTTAGTTTATCTTATTTTTAGAAAAGTTTAAGCGAGACTTTATTCTCCAGCTACTCCTTATTGATAACTGTCATATAACGATACTAATGTAATATCAGCAAATAATATTACAAAATCATGAAATGTTTCTCGCAAAAGAGAGATATATATTTCTCATCGTTGAATTTATCGTCGTAGCAAAATTCCACGCCGCGGCGTAACTGATTATTATTAATGCGCGATGCGCGTTTTACGATTTAATTGCGTCCGGAGCCGAGATGCAGGCGGCCCGGTATCCTTAGATTTATAACTTCACGCCACTTAGGTCAATATGTTACGGCATTGCGTATGTCGCCATTTCATGTTCCGATAGTTTCCCAGATTTTATCCTCTTTTAACCCTAAAAAAATATTTCTGTAAATTGGACAAATTTTCGAAACGGATTCAAAATTAATCGTGAGAATTCCTTCGATCTGCAAATTAATCGATTTGAGTCTTTGGTGGATTGATTTATTGAAATATTTTCGACAATGATGAAATGAAAAAAAAATCCGGAGGATAAGAAAGATCGAAAAAAAGAAGGAAGTAGGTAAGGATGGAGATAGAAACAGGGGAGGAATGGGGGGGGGAGAGGGCAAGACTGACCCATGACCCGAGAGTTTCCGACGCGTCTGATTCCTGAAATGTTTGCGCGCACCCTGTAATCACGGCTTGAGCCTTGTATAGGCCCCTTCACTGCCCTATTTAATTCCCTCTATCCCTCTGTCTCTCTCTGTTTCCCTTCCTCCCCGTTTTGGAGTTTTCTTTCCTTTTTCTTCTTTATGGCCCGCGCAATAGATATCTATAATTTAAATCTCGCTCGGACATAAGTGGCGGGAAATCATTGTAATTAATATGGCGTACATGCACGTACGCCTATGTAAGTACACGAGAATATGCGTGGCTTGCGTCGGATCATCGAAGCAAAACCAGGAGAAGAGCCAGGTAAAAATGATCGGTTGATACGATGCAAGGAGAAGAGAGAATACGGAAGCTCCTGCAATATCTCGTTGTTTTTTCGGTTCTATTATCCTAGCAGATATTTTCATATTTTTTATATTTAGATATTTTGTAAATACTTTTATATTTATTTAAAAAAAAATTGATGTATGAAAAAATCCATACACAAAAGTTTATAAAATATCATTTACAAAAAGTATAGCACATCGTGTGTAGTTGTATATATTAAAAAAAGTTTAATATACGTATATTATTAAAAATATCTTATCAATTAAATAATAATAACAAAATAATATAATAATAAATATATATAATTAATATATACAGTAATACATATTATTTATTTAAATATTCATTACTTTAATAAGTAATAACTTAGTGAAAAAATGAGTTTTTTTCGTTTCAATTTACTTATTTATTTACATTTATTTATTCATGTTGTCACTTCCTTACACTCAAAAAAGTGGTATTGCAACTACAATGTAAATATAAATTAAAGTAAACAGAATGCTATAATCTAGCGTTATCGCGTATTTATTTATAATTCTCTAGTTTTACTTCAGGGATTTTAACTCACTTTTTTTTCTTAATTCCATGTTCTACAACTTTTATCTCATGGTACTTTTCGATAAACCTAATAATTTTAGTGTTGTTTTAAGCTTTTTGGTAAAAATCTGTTTGCGATTTTCTTCAAAACGAAGCAAAAACGAACAAATCTGTAAAGGACTTTTTTTCTTAGTTTTCGATCCCCCACTTCCGAAGTTTTAACATTTAATTTCAAGACACCCTGTATATGTATGTATGCGTGTATAATATTTTTATAAATAAATATTTTAGTTAGAATCTCTCTCTCTCTCTCTCTTTAATATTAACTCTAAATATAATTATTTTAAAGCGTACACTTTTTTGCTTCGATAGAATTAAATTCAATCATAATAATAATATTTATTTGGAAGTATAAAGATATAAGGCCGATATTACATTTGTCGTACGACAAACTTTTTAAGCATATTGATTGGCTGCAAAATAGGATGTTCTACAACTTTTATCTCATGGTACTTTTCGATAAACCTAATAATTTTAGTGTTGTTTTAAGCTTTTTGGTAAAAATCTGTTTGCGATTTTCTTCAAAACGAAGCAAAAACGAACAAATCTGTAAAGGACTTTTTTTCTTAGTTTTCGATCCCCCACTTCCGAAGTTTTAACATTTAATTTCAAGACACCCTGTATATGTATGTATGCGTGTATAATATTTTTATAAATAAATATTTTAGTTAGAATCTCTCTCTCTCTCTCTCTTTAATATTAACTCTAAATATAATTATTTTAAAGCGTACACTTTTTTGCTTCGATAGAATTAAATTCAATCATAATAATAATATTTATTTGGAAGTATAAAGATATAAGGCCGATATTACATTTGTCGTACGACAAACTTTTTAAGCATATTGATTGGCTGCAAAATAGGAACTTTCTTGAGTTTCTAGAAATTAGCTAATCAATGCGCTTAAAAAGTTTGTCGTACGACAAATGTAATATCGGCCTAAGAGTGTGTTGTTTCAATATAAAAAAATATAAATATACACTAAATATAAATTAACAGACTGCTTGAAATCAAGTAGTTTGGTTATCATGATGATATGTCATTACATCTATTGAAATAATTAAAAATCCTCTTATTGTATTCGCAGGAAACTTTTAAGTTTTTTTGAAATGGAGACAGAGACAAACAGAGAAAGAGAGAGAGAGAGAGAGAGAGAGAGAATGCGCTTAAATAATATTAATTTAAATATAAAAAAGAAAAGAAAGAAAGAGATAAAGAGAAAATTTAAGAAGGAAGAGGCCACCGAACGCACGGTCTATATCATCGGGTTCATGCCGGGTTCATGCTGCTCGACCGAACCACAATAAACATGTATGAAATTTATAGCGTGCGGTTGTGTGGTACCGTGTTTTCCGCCCACTCACACTCACGTACATACTCGTGATTTATGCCGCCTATAAAATAGTTATAGGTATGCGAATCAAGCCGCAAAGAGAATAAGGAAAATTATTTCCTATTTCTCGCGTCGCCTGTTTTAATCTCTGGCACGTTTTAATTTGTATTATTTTGCATCTATTAAATCGATGAAAGAATTGAAAATAGTTTTGGTAAAGAACTTTTGATAACAACAAGAAAGATTAATGTTTTCATAGAATATCTATGTTTTTATAATGAAAATCAATTTTTTTGTGATTTTTTGTAAATGGTTCGTAGATACATGTATTAAAAGCAAAATAACATTTTAAACACAAAAAGATTCCTTAAATTCTAACAATTAAATATAATCTTTAAGCGAGATTTCAAGCTCTATCGTAAATCATAAATAATAAATCGTAAATAATATATAAAATATAAAAATGTTAAATATATAATATATAACATATACAGGGTGAGTCATTTTAATCAATACACGCAAATATCTCGTAAAGTAAGCAAGATGGAAAAAAATGTTTTATACAAAAGTTGTAGGATTCAGAGAGGGACACATGATGAAAATATGGACTTGACCTTGAATAATCTTTTCAAGGCCAAGTCAATGTGATCGATGTTTTCTTAAATGGAACACCCCCCATTTTTTATTGCATATTCTTGTAGAAAAAATACTTTATTATAGTGTTTTGAAAAGCTTTCGAGATAAGCTACAAGAATATGCAATAAAAAATGGGAGTTTCCATCTAAGAAAACATCGATCACATTGACTTGGTCTTGAAAAAGTCACTTAAGGTCAAGTCCATATTTTCATCATATGCCCCCTCTGAATCCTACAACTTTTGTATAAAACATTTTTTTCCATCTTGCTTACTTTACGAGATATTTGCGTGTATTGATTAAAATGACTCACCCTGTATATAACATATACGGATGTCTCACAATAACAATAAGATAAGTCTTGCAATACGCTAGTTCTATAAATCTTAGGAATTTAAGGTAAGTATCATTTTAAAGTATCTCTCACAATATAAAACAATCCTTAATAAATAATAATTGATTTATATTCGAATCAACAAGTATATTGATTGTAACGGAAATTATTTTGAACAATTTTTAATAAATAAAGTTGTTACGCAAAACTTATGTAGTGATCTGACCGTATTTATAAGATATAATTAGATATGATGTTGCACCGAAATAAAAAAATTCGCATAAACTAGCGCAAATACAATCCTTGCTCATAAAATATTCAAGATAATTGCATTGCACTAAACGTAAAAATATATAAATAAGATTTTTTGGAGCTCTTACCGTTTGGAGTTTGTCTGCAGAGTTTAACGAACATCATCTAGTTTGTGAAGGAACCTTTTCCTGCAACAAAATATCACTTTTATAAAAGAGACATACACATAGATACATATATATGCACATATTCACAACTTTTAAAATTACATTTTTATAGATTATAATGTAACTATTTTAATAGAATTTAATTTTTTACTCAAATATTTTTAGAAACTTAACTCTCTCGCCAACAATTTTGTACAAACAGAAACACATGATTATATTACTCTATATCAAAGAATTAACATTTACAAAATTAGAACGATCGGATATACGCAGAACTCGCGATTATGTAGAAGATCCGCACCTAGTTATTAAAATTCAATTAAACTCACTAAACAATTTTGAGACATGGAAAATAGCGATAGTCGTTCTGTCTCTACTTGATCTTTCTAGGCTATAATATATATAGATCAAACAGGATATTCTTTTTTAATGCTAATTGGACCAACAGCTAATAATTATAAAGTAATCTTCTTGACTAACGGGTTAACGATAAATGATTTACCTTCCACTAGCGAGGCTGAACACCGATGGGAGATTTTATGCATAATTTTTCACCTTTAAGAATCACGGATTTTTATCATTTTAATCGCGTCGCATTAAACGATGATTCAGAATCCAAATAACTTTAAATATACTTGATAAATATACCGAAAAGAGGACCCAGCCCCAATGACCTTGACCTTAACATATGTTGTCAAGGTTATCGTCCTGAGTAATACCCAAAGATTTTAGCCGTCGCTCGTTGCTCATTAAAAAGTTATTAACAAACAAAGATTTGTAAAAATCAAGGTTTGTACGTAGTCTGACAATGAAAAACTTGATATTGGAGTTAGTTTATAGAAATAGTCTTACCCACAGTACACATATACACTTAAATAAACATGCAAGTTATTATATAGAGTGTTCAAAAATAAAATATTACTATGTTGAATTAATTATTTATTGAAGATATAATCTGCTCATTATTTCAAAAAAAAACATCGGTGCGCTTATCAAAAGTATAATCTTTTGAATAAAAATTCCGCATTTTATTCTTTAAAGATTTTTTACGGCGTTGTTGGAGAGAGTGTCTGAAATTGCGGGCTCACTGGGTCTACTCAGAACGGGTCTGCTCCGCCCAACCCCCCGCACCCCAACCCCGAAAAAATTCTAACTTAACCCAACCCAACTTTATTTTTGAAACTGAAAGGTTTGAGTTAGGTTATATCTTTTAGAAGTAGAGCCCCCCCCCCCGTAGGGAGGGGCGGAACCCACCAAATGACTTCCTGTTGATCTTGACGTTGACCTTGAGCTCTAAGGAGATTAAGGTCATTGACCTTTCCTGTCGCTCAGTTAGTAAAAAAAAGTTCTGACTACTTAAACAAGGTTTATAATTATACGATTTCACACGAATTTGCAACTTTCTGCGCTTCTGAGCAAAGTGAGGTCCACCCCATAATTGTTATGTGGATGGGAAAGTGTATGCGTGGACGCAGTGGGTTTCGCCCCCCTACGGAGGGGCTCTATTTCCGGAAGATATAACTTAACCCAAACCTATTTCTGATTTAAAACTACAACTTGCTTCGCGCAGGTTACTAACCGAGCGATGGGAAAGGTCAATGATCTTAACCTCCTTATTTTTTCGCGCGAAGCAAGGTCTAGTTTTAAATCAGAAATAGGTTTGGGTTAAGTTATATCTTCCGGAAATAGAGCCCCTCCGTAGGGGGGCGAAACCCACTGCGTCCACGCATACACTTTCCCATCCACACAACAATTGTGGAGTGAACCTCGTTTCGCGTTGTAAAGTGTATGCGGACACAGTGGGTTCCGCCCCCTTACGGAGGGGCTCCACTTCCGGAAGATATAACCTAACTGGAACCTATTTCTGATTTAAAACTAGACCTTGCTTCGCGCGAAAAAATAAGGAGGTTAAGGTCATTGACCTTTTCCGTCGCTCGGTTAGTAACCTGCGCGAAGCAAGTTATAGTTTTAAATAAGAAATAGGTTTGGGTTAAGTTATATCTTCCGGAAATGGAGCCCCTCCGTAGGGGGGCGAAACCCACTGCGTCCACGCATACACTTTCCCATCCACATAACAATTATGAGGTGGACCTCACTTTGCTCAGAAGCGCAGAAAGTTGCAAATTCGTGTGAAATCGTATAATTATAAACCTTGTTTAAGTAGTCAGAACTTTTTTTTACTAACTGAGCGACAGGAAAGGTCAATGACCTTAATCTCCTTAGAGCTCAAGGTCAACGTCAAGATCAACAGGAAGTCATTTGGGATGAGGTGTGTAAAGGTAAACATTTACCAAATTACTAATTACTATTAATTTTATTTAGTATACTTTTTTTGTTAATAACTTTTTAATAAACAACGAGCGACGCTTAAAACTTTTTGGAGGATACTCAGAACATTGACCTTGACAACATATGTCAAGGTCAAGGTCATTGGGGCTGGGTCCCCTTTTCGGTATATTTACCCTTGCTCGCTCGCTCGCGCTCTCTCTCTCTCTCTCTCTCTCCCCCTCCCCCCTCTCCCTCTCGCTCCCTCTTGCTCCCTCTTTCACCCTCTCCCTCTCTCCCTCCCTCCTTCTCATATTGGCAGGTCATACGTGTCCGCTTTTCAAATATGTGAGAAATAAATACACCGATCGTTTGATTTCGCATTCATCTTCATTTAACGGTTCCCGCCCAAGTATCACGGATGTTTTTGCAGACAAGATTTTGAATGGAATATAGATTAATTTTTTTATGATGCTTTTTCGAGACAAGGGCGCGCGAAAAAAAATTAATGATTTTAAATAAAAAGATCGATGCTAATAATAACAAGAGTAAGGGATTGGAAAATTTATCTTTTCACTTCTTTAAGATAAATCCTATAGAAATTATTTAAATCGAATATACATAAAATTTATGGATACATATATTTATTTGTAACTTATCAAATTTATAGAAATTAATATTTTTTTGTTTATTAAAACAATTATTTTTCTAATTTATGGATGCTATAAAACATACATAGTTATAATGTTATGTGTTGGAAAGTTATATACACATATAATAAATGTGTATTTTATACATTTTATAAATCTTATAAATTACATATAAAAGATCCTATAATTCTAATATTCTATAAATATCGCATAAATTATATATAAAGTTTTAATTCCCTAAAATTTTTATTATAACTCTCTAAACACACATTATAAGATATCGATCTTTCTGTTCATAATTTATAGGGAGAGATTGAGCTGAATAAAGGAAAATATATAACTCTTGTGTGTGTATCTTTTTAATATTATTATAACATATTTTAGAAAAAATATCATTAAACTGAATATATAAAAAAAATTTATAATTTGTGTCAAACAGTCTACTATAATAAATAAGAATTATATAATAATAATAAGTAAGGATCGACTAGAATACCAGTAAACATTAAATAGTTTGTGAAATATTCCATGTACTTACTTGTGTACTACCCGTTATATTCAGCGATGATTTGTTCATAGTGCACATCCGGTCTATATGCGTCATAATGTGCAATTTCGCGATCTATATACTGTTCTCAAATTATACATGACGATAATAATCGCTTTCTATGTAAAACTTTCAACTAATTCAGAACTCTTCGTCACGAACAAATCAGTTATCCTATAGTCGAACACTGCCATTCGAGTCGCTATCTTTTTTTTTTTTTTT
>NW_021848851.1:22751-25993 GCF_003651465.1 Formica exsecta | reverse complement strand
GGAGTTTTTTGGTATTTGCAGAATCATTTGGGTTCTTTTTTTTTTTTTTTTTTTTTTTGATAAATTGAATTCTTTTTACATCGTATTCTTGCATGTAATATGGATTTTAAGTTTTGGCAATATGTTTGACGATTTCTTGTTTTCTCCTTTTTTCCTTTTTAATTGTTTTTTTCTTTTATAAAATCTAACAAGGATCTTAGTTGCTATTTCATGCTACGGAATAGCTAATCATCGATTTAAGATTTGCAATTTAAAGCGAATTCCACATCATCGAGGACTACGGTAATATACATCGATATTCTATATGAGAAATTATCCATATTCTCAATCTCACGTCTTACTGTTTTAAATTAGTTGGAATATCGCCTGGATAATTGATTTATATTTTTAGAAATATTTTTTCTCTCTTTTTTCAATAAAGAGTTTTTCTCTTTATTAACAATTAATTTTTTCATTTGAGGCTCTATTAATTTATTTGGCATTCTATAATCGATAAACAAAAAAATACACAAATGTTTTCGAATAAAAAGTACCACCGATGGCGCGATAACGATCGCAGCAATCTACTTGCGTCCTACCATAGATTCCTAGCGCGCGCGTGTTAATGCCGACGTGATCCTACTGCTGAGGCGACGAGACCCGCTAATCGCCTCTCTCCTCGACGAGCAGAGGAGGATTCTTCGCTCGCTTCGTTCTCCTTTACTCGCGGAAATCCACTTGTTGCAATGCCATCGAGTTAAACCGCTCGATAAGACTCTCAGCGAGAAATATAGCCGCGATCTAAATATCGTGCAACCTAACGAAGATTTCGACGATATTATAGGATGATGCTCTCTCTTGATCCTTCGATCTCTTGTCTACAACAATTTAATGTAGAAACTAAGTTATTTATTTTCTGTTAGAAGGAAAATTTTCGAAATAACAATTAAAATTCCTAAATCTAAGTTTATGAATTCTTATGAATTTAAGCGCACGAAAAAAAGAAAGAAAGAGAAAGAAAATAATTAATTTAAATAATTTATTAATTATTTTGAAAATTTAAAATTGTTTCATGAAAATCTTGAATATAGGATGGTGTGTAATAATTGAAATCATCAAAATAAAGAAATATATTTTTAAAGATAAAATTAATTCCGGATTAAACAAAGAATTCACAGATAAAAAAAATTGCGATAAATTGATAAATTAATTCCTATTGAGTTATAATTTGCATTAGATTTTTTATTTTCTCACAAAGATTGATACAGTTCCTCGAGATCAAATAAATAAATACTATAACATAAAGAAAGACTGATCTAAACAAAGAATCGTAATTTTCCACAGTAAGACAATTTTTGTAATATTTAGATTTGTTGCCGCAAGATTAAAATATTATTTAACTATTACTGTTTCAATTATTATTTTTCATATCTATATATAATATAAAGGTTCACCGTATTATAAAAAAAAAATTAATTTTACAAAATATTTGTGAGATTAATTTCACGAGGTTGCTACAGCAAAATAATTGTCACTCTGTTAACGTCACAATTATCCATGTTGTCCATAATATTCTATTCCATCGGAAAATATTTCCTTCTATTTACTAATAATAATATACCAATTTTTTTAACACTATCGAGTTTTATACTGCCTCGAGCCAAAGTCCCAATAACACCAATCAAGAAAATTATATATTTTTTCTTGCTTTATAAAGATCCATATCCCAATTGTGTCATAATATCGTTTCTATATCGAAATTACGCTTACTCTGTTGTCCTCCATCATCATCCATTATTCACATTCGATTTTGTCTCCTATTTAATAAATCAGATAAGATTTTCGAAATTTCGATATTTGTGTTATCCATCATTATTGTCGTCATCTCCAAAGACTATTTAAAGTTTTTTCTTTCTCTCTTTTTCTCTCAATAAAATCCGTTATTTTGATGGTCGACTTTCGAGATCCTGATATCCGTGTTCGCGTTATTATCAAGCGGTCTAAGAAGAGTATTTAGAATTCGCGTAGAACTGAGCGCGGGCGTAATAAGAGACTGCCCGCTGATGGCGGTAGCCACGGTACGTGCCCGCGAGCAGCGGCAACACAGGATAGGATAAGACGGCCCCTCTCTTCTCTCATACACATCAGAAAGCCCCGGGCCCCGGGCCCGACATCTGCGAGCGAACGGATTCCGCATCCTGACGGAGACCCCGCGGCGCATCCAAGTGTTCATTTTGCTCTCTCTGCCTGTTTATCTCTTTCTCTTACTCTTTTTTTTCTCTTATCACGATTAGGTCTGCGGTGTCGCAATGAGTAGATCGAGATGACTCCTCACGTGCCGGGAGAGGCCTTATCGACCTTACAGTCGATAAGGAAGCTACAAAGAAAATCTATACATATTTTAATGTATTGAGACTATTGAGGAGAAGAGAATTATTTTCTTATTATTATTTTTTTTTTTTTAGAAAAAAACCACATATTTATTATTTTATTTATTTTATTAAAAAGAGTTTTTAAGATTATATAGTGGATTATTATTATTATTTTTTATTATTTTGATATATTGTTTATTTTATCTTATTTTGGATTCTATTTATATTTTGTTATCTTACAATTTAATACTTTTTAGTTTAAGTTTAGTTTTAGTTTAGTTTAGTTTAGTTTAATATTTTTTAGATATTATTTAATTCATTATATTTATAGCCTGATTATATAAAAATAGTTTATCAAATTTTTTTAAAAAAATTTGTTTCTTAATATTTATGCGATTCATGATATTATCTTTTAATTATAGAAAACTTTTTCGCGAAATATTAGATGCAAATCTCTACTTTAAATATTTGTTTTGTTTTTGACATTTATCCAATCACATTGCGTCAAAAATCGAAAAATCAGAACGGCGGACCGAGCTTCTTCAACTTCCTCAGCAGTCCCGGTTTGGTCACTAGCTCTTTCTGGATGGATTCGATCAACACTTTTGCTTGATTGTACGGCGGAAATGGCATGCCTTCAAGATTGTAAACATAAATAACACCTTCGATATCAGCGACAACTAATTGATTCCCGTTTGCTGTAAACTCAACAGCGACCAATCTCGTTCCGTTCGTTGAGATCGTCACTGATGACGGAATGTGTATTTTTTTACGAATGTCCCACACACAAATCTGATCATTGACAATGCTGGCGATGATAGTGGAACATGTAGGACTCCAACAGGCGCTTCTCACGCACGCCATTACTGTCGACAAAGTAATAAGCGGTTC
>NW_021848851.1:5645-18918 GCF_003651465.1 Formica exsecta | reverse complement strand
GGTTCAGTAAGGCCTTCGGCCCAGATCCTGGTGCACCAATCGGCACCGCAGGTCAAAAACAATTTTCGGCAGAAAGGCGAGAACTGGAGAGAATAGATCGGACCGTCATGCGCCAGGAAACTGTCTACGTGTTGACGTAAATAATTTGTGGAGCATCGATAAACACAACCTTCGTCGGAGCCGACATAGTAAATGTTACTGACGATAGGATGCCTTCGAAGAATAAGAGCACCCGGTTGACGGTTAATGGGCACATCATAGGCCACGCAGTGGTCAATTCTAGAAACTCCGGCTACTTTACCTTTGACTCTATACAAGCGCATGATTTCTGTGGCAAAGAAATCCTCGCCAAAACGGTAGCAATATATTCGACCTTCTTGATCGCTGGTGTAGATCTGCTCTTGAAAGTCGAACTGCTCATCGCTGCGCCACCACTGTACCTATAGCAAAAATAAAGAATACTATCAATGTTATTATGCAACGAAATATTATGGACGGCATCAAGTATATTATCATAATTGATATGGCAAGAAATTGTACACGGTTGTTTATAATGATTGTATTGATGTTGCTGCAGCATCGCATTATAAAAAATATTAAAGAATAAGAAACGGAAATAATCCTACAAAATGTAGGAAATATTTAGATCTACCTATACCTATATCAGTGTCAAAATTATAAATAATTGCGTACATACTATATTGAGTATACCACATTGTGCATTACTTATGAAATGACTCTCGTATATATACATATGCTGGAGGATAAGTCAAAAAGTAAAGGCATTTTTTTGTTTGCCTATATAGATGACTGGTAATACTGGTGATTCTTTTATAATTTATCATAACTTTAAAGTGTATTTGTATATTCAGAGTTGTGATTTGTTGTGTAGCTCTCTTTCATTGTGATTTTATGTCAATTTGAAATGAATGATAGATCTATAAGTGCTAGAATGTAGATCTATGAGTGGATAGATCGTTTTAAAAATGGTTGGATTTTTGTCTACGGTGAAGAGCATTCAAGCAGAAATCCATTTTTAATATGGTCTATCCATTCATAGATCTTGCTATGACTTAGACATCTCTCATTATATTGCTGCTATATTCTGTGAATAATCACTGCAGATTTCACCCTTTCTGAGTAAAGAAGGTTTATCACTGCTTGCATTTCTTCTTCGGTATAGTTTGACAATAAAGCACTCATTTTAAATTGACATAAAATCACAATAAAAGAGAGCTATACAACAAACCATCACTTGAACACACAAATACATCTTGAAATTATGATAAATCATAGAGGAGTTGAATGTTGGTAGCCACCTGTCTGAGGAAACAAAAAAAAGTCTCTTCACTTTTTGATTTATCTTGTATGAGCGTACGCACGTACACATAAATGTATTTATATATGTATAAAATACAAAATAAAGTTATAGAATAACAGGAGAAAAAGAAACAAAAATATACTGATTGTTTATTAGCAATGTGAAAACTATTCGTATTCAAATTCGATATTTTGATATAGAACTTAAAATATTTTGGTACTTTTATAATATAAAAATAAATGAGAATCACATATTCATAATATCGAAATTAGAATAATGACAGTGTGATGATTAATAACTGATGATTGATAACTGAATATTTGTTACCTGCCAATGTGGTGAGCAAGCTACTGATGTCTCCCTGCAACTCTGCCTGATGACATTCACCTCTTTAGTGCTGACATCGATGACCTTTACACTTCCATCATAGAAACCGATCGCCAGAAGATTCGATCGCTCCTTGCTCCAATCAATGTTGGACAGCGGACTGTCAAATATATATTCGCGGCCAGGTTGGCTGGGGTTCTTAGCACACCAGATCAGCAGCAGTCCATTCGTCTTATCAGAATCAATCTTGGCGCCGTAAGCGACGGCGAGGAGAGTCGCATTAGCCGGACTGCAACGGAACGCTGATACAGGACGATCGCGCGTCATTTCGCACGCATATATCCACAGCAGATCCAATCGATAATTGAACTCTAGATCTAGGGCGCACGGATCACGCTTAATCAAGCCAGTGAAGCGCTTTTGCGCCATCGCGAACACATTATTTGCGATTATGCGCTCCATCACGCATGCTGCATCTAAGAAACGTGTTTGCCGGCAAATATGAGACAATTGTTCCTCGGGACTTGCGTCTGGAATTGCTTCAGATTCGGGGAGCTTGTATTGGAGTTCCTGTCGCAAACATAAAAATTATTTTTGAAATGTATCTACTTTCTAGAAATTTTGTCATACATTTCATTATAGACACTTTGTTTATTTATTATTTTCCATTAACAGATACTTTTTTCTAAGTTCCTACAAATATTAAATATTTATTTTTGTTCATTATTTTATTAATAGATATATTATTGTATATTATCTCTTCCGAAACACATTAAAGATTTAAGAATTAAAAGCTTTTAATTTTGGCTCTTCCTTTCATAGCATCCTATATAGTGCTTAATTATTAAAAAATAAATATATATTATATATTGTCATTTTACATATAACTTTTATAATTTCACAATTTCTATCCGTTGATTCTTATTCTTACTTTTTTTATAAAGTAAATGTTATCGTTGTAGAATTCGTTTTAGAATTAGATATCGATTAAAATTTTAATATTATTTTAAATCAGTTATACTAAAATCTGTAACTAAATGTAAAAAATAAATAAACTATACTTGGTAAATGTTTACTTTTATATAGCCCGTTCCAAATGACTTCCGGTTGACCTTGACGTTGATCTTGACTTCTAAGGAGGTCAAGGTCATTGACCTTTTCCGTCGAGAACCTAACCTGCTCGGTTAGTAACAAAAAGTTATGAAGGAATAAAGGATCACGCACGATTCATATGAAAAAAACGTTTTTGGTCAATTTGCTTGAATTTGTGATATATGTTATAGAGTTCTTGTGTCCCTGATCAAAAGCGTCAAGTTACAGAAACACAAATATCCTGAACCATCCTGGACATATTCAGGATGATCCTGAGGACGTTTTGTGCTGTCTGGGATATATCTGAATTATACGGGTATACAAGAAGTATCGGAACCTCTTAATATTTCGAAAAATACGCATTCTATAAAAAAATGTTTCATATAAAACTTGCAGGGTTTTATGTGACTCATTACATAGAAATATTATTTTGACCTTGAATAACGTTGTCAAGATCACGTAAAGATCACCTTGACATTTCTTAATGGAAACCTCCATCTTTGATTGCATATTCTTGTAGCTTATCTTGAGAGATTTTTTAAACACTATAATAAATTATTTTTTCATTAAGTACTTTTCGAGTTAGGAAACTTGAAATGTACAGTACCGCCAGCATTACCCGAAAGTGATTTTTACATGATCTTAACAATGCTATTTAAAGTCACACTAACATTTGCTACTTAATGCGCCACTTAAAACCCTACAACTTTTATTTGAAACATTTTTTCAAATCTGGAAAATATAGCATTTTTGAGAAAAATGTTTCAAATAAAAGTTGTAGGATTTTAAGTGGCGTATTAAGTAGCAAATGTTAGTGTGACTTTAAATAGCATTGTTAAGATCACGTAAAAATAATTTTCGGGTAATGCTGGCGGTATTGTACATTTCAAGTTTCCTAACTCGGAAAGTACTTAATGAAAAAATACTTCTTTAAAAAGTCCTCTTAAAGAGCTCATCCTCTCAATAATGCTCACTGGGTACTTTATTATAGTGTTTAAAAAATCTCTCAAGATAAACTACAAGAATATGCAATCAAAAATAGGGGTTTCCATTAAGATATGTCAAGGTGATCTTTACGTGACCTTGACAACGCTATTCAAAGTCATAATAATATTGCTATGTAATGCATCACATAAAATTCTACAACTTTTATATGGAACATTTTTTTCTAAAATGCTTATTTTTCGAAATATTAAGGGGTTCCGATACTTCTTGTATATCCGTATAATTCAGAAACTGGACATAAAAAGTTTCTGTAACTTGACATTTTTGATCAGGAACACAAGAAATATAACATATTATAAATTCAAGCAAATTGACCGAAAACGTTTTCTTCATATGAATCGTGCGTGGTCTTTTTATATATTCTTGATTAAACATAGTAATTTTATGCGTGTAATATTGACGCTGAGTACATTGTTTGATTGGTATATAAGAAGTGGTCATAAATTTTAGTTTTAAACCAGAAATAGGTTTGGGTTAGATTATATTTTTCGGAAGTGGAATCTCCCCGTGGAGGGGAGGGAGGGGGCGGAATTTACTGCGTCTACGCATACATTTTGCCATCCACACAACAATTGTGGGGCGAACCTCGTTTCGCGTCGTAAAGTATATGTGTGAACACAGTGGGTTCCGCCCCCCTACGGGGAGCTCCCCTTCCGTAAAATATAACCTAACCCAATCCTATTTCTGTTTCAAAACTAAAATTTATGGCCGCCACTTCTTATATACCAATCAAACAATGTACTCAGCGTCAATATTGCACGCATAAAATTACTATATTTAATCAGGAATATATAAAAAAATATATATAAAAAATAGAATATATAAAAAATGGAACGAGAGCGAAATTTTTTTCAACGGATTTGTTTTCTACGTTTCAAAACACATAAGATATGTGACTTTTATAAAATTTTGTCAAGTTGTCCCTATATTGAAGTTTTACCTAATATTTATATAAGCTTAAAAATGATAGGAGACATTATAAACCTTGTTTAAGTAGTCAGAACTTTTTTTTACTAATCGAGCGACGGGAAAGATCAATGACCTTGACCTCCTTAGAGATGAAGATCAACATCAAGGTCAACCGGAAGTCATTTGGGATGGGCTGTATAAAGGTAAACATTTACTCTATACTTTTTGTAACAAAAAATAAAAGTTTGTATCGTAAAATCATAAATTTATATTGTATAATGTAATAGAGGCTATTATTCTTTCTTTCTCTCTCCCCCTTCTCCCTCCCTCCCCCTCTCCCCCTTTCTCTCCCTCCATCCCCTCCCACCCCTCTCTCTTCCTCCCCCTTTCCTCTCTCTCTCTCTCTATCTCTCTCTATCTCTCTCTTTTTCTTTGTCTGTCCTCTCATTACATACTCTCCTATTATATATTATGCATTGCAAATATTCCTTTAAGATTCTATTAAATTTTGTGTAAAGGTTTTTAATAGTTGTCAACAAAATTTTCAATAAAAAAGTGGCAAAATTTTTAAAATTATATATTGAGCGATTTATTTTCTAAAATGTAAATATGAGAAAAATTGTTTGCCTGCGCTTGTCGTATTCGGCTCATCGATTCCCTTGTATGTACAATCATACGTCCGTTCTTCTCTGTCATCAATTCTGGTGCTGCATAAGTATCATGAATCACCCAATTGTTCACAAATACATCCTGATTCCTACGGGGCCTCATGCCTAAATAGGTGCCGCGCGATTTTGTCAACACGCGTATTGTTTGCGTTTCAGCGTCCAGCAGCTTCCGATTGGAGCCCGGTCCTATTGTCACATATTCGTAATTCTTGTTTTCCTGTTGAACTATCTGCCCTTCAGGCGTTCGCAGATCCTCGGTCATCTGCGGCATCTCGAAAATGAAGTATGTCTGTGTTTCCTTTAATATGATCGTCACAGTTTCTGGACGATCCGTAAATATGGCTGAGTCATCACTATAAACAAATAAAATCTTCATTATCATATATTATTTAATAATTATATCTAAATTTCACAGTTTAATTTCTTCATATTCTTAACAAGTAAAATAATTAAACATGCATTCTATTTCTATTTAGCTAACTAACTTTTCCTTAATACTCTAATCATATTCTAATATTTTGATGTACAGAATGTCGTTTTTAATTTAAAGTGAGAGAGATAGAATGAAAAGATAGAAGATATACATAATTTTACTGTAACTAGAATATGAATAATATAGTAACAGAACAGTGTAAGAAGAAAAGTTACAATAATGCAGCTGATAAAATTGTAATAACAATAGGACTCAGAATATAAAGACATTTGATTCTAACAATTATATACTTACCCAATTCGAGTTTTTTTACACAAATTTCTATGTATAATTTTATATTCATAAATTTTAAAGCTTTAACTTTTAGATCCCAACAAAGCAAAAAATTTTGTAATTAAAGTTTTCAATATGATAAATTTAATATTTTTAATTTTTATTTAATTATAATTTGATTCTTTATTTTTTATTTCACAAACTAATTCAAGAGATTATTAATCATTACTACCTAGACAGAAAAAATGGCAATGGAGCGATATCCTCGTCCTCTTCGACAGGCAAAGACTCGCAAATCTGCGTCGACAGCAAACTCTCCATTTGCAAATCGTCGGACGGCATTGAGGAAGATCTGAAGAGGATGGACGAACTACCTCTGAGACCACTGATTCTCGAAGAAGATGACATCAATTGGGAGCCGCTTCCCGTCTGGAATAGTCCGGTGCTCTCCAAAGCGGTTGTCTGATTATCATCAATGATATTGAAAGTTGGATGGATTAACGGTTTCGGTGTAACGTCGACGTTTTCGTCAACAACACGAAGCGCTTGTCGTTGCTGAAGAAGCACCGAAGCGACATTCCGTTCGCATCCAATTTTGCGAGCTCGTACAAATGCACTGAGTTTTATCTTGGACGAATTGACACTAGGGATCCTGGAGGATGTCCTATACGATGATTCGAAGTCGCTGGTTTTCATTCTAAAAATGTTAAATCAAATTGTAAATATTGAAATTACTGGAACAAGTTTTGAAGTATGTATATATGAACGTTTTTGTCACCATGATCGCCATCTTTATGTTTCCTTAGAGATGTTTAATCAATATAATATACAAGGGGAATAAAAAATGTTTATGTGTGAGTTGTATGTATGTATAATATTAAGTTACCTATTATATAATTACGCATGTGTTTGTATTTATTGTAATCAAGGCTTGTTATTCCTATTTGCTTTTTTTAAGGGGCATGTAGCCATTATCGCATAATAATGGCGCGATATTAGGCGCGTATAGTTTCGTTCTTTAATTGTATTATGTATTTATATTTTACTTACGTATATAATTTAAAAATGCTTAATAGGCCCTCATATCTTTTACTATTAGTTTATTATTACATATTAGTTTATTATTACATAGGCTTAATATAGCCCTTATATCTTTTACTATTAGTTTATTATTACAAATTTCATCTTCTAACGTAATCTACTATTTATTCTGAGTGTCACATACACTTTCCCTCCTTTATATATGTATGTATATACACGCAGGGTGTCCCAGACCACCCGTACACCCCTTTTAAAATAAAAATAAATGGCTTTTATCAAATATTGCGAACATTTTTTAAGTAAATCGGGTATGCTCTATCGAATGGTGATATTTTCAACTTTTGATTCCGACCAGAAATATGCCATCCAGACCGGAAGTTGAATTTTTTGAGGGGAACATAGTACTTTTTATTACAGATTCGAATTGTACGTGAAAAAATAAGAAACTTTTGTATCAAACGTTTTTTCTGAAAGTGCCTCTGTCAACCTTAAAATTGACCTTGAAAGCAACTGTGGCAGTTATTTTCAAGGTCAATTTCAAGGTTGACAGAAAAAAGTTAAAGCCATAATTGATTACAAAAAATCTAAAACGATTCATGAATTACGAAGATTTATAGGAATTATCCACTTTTATAGTCGATATCTAAAGAATGCTGCATCGTATAAGCAGTTCTTACAGATTATTTAAAGGATAACAAGAAAAGAGATAAAAGATTAATCACCTGGACTTCTGCAGCTGAAAAAGCCTTCAAAAATTGTAAAAAAGAACTCTTACGAGTCACAACCTTAGCACATCCTGCTTCGACTGTACCTCTTATCCTCACTTGTGACGCATCAGATTTTGCAGTAGGTGCATCTTTAGAATAAATAATTGATAGGATTAATAAACCAATTACATTATTCTCAAAGAAATTAGATGACACTCAACGCAATTACAGTACTTACAATCGCGAACTTTTTCATATTTAGCCATCAAACATTTTAGATACATGCTTGAAGGACGTCAGATTCTTATTCGGACAGATCAAAAACCTCTAATTTATGCTTTTCAACAAAAATTAGATAAAGCTTCACTCAGACAGATCCGACATCTTGATTTCATCGCTCAATTTTCAACTAACATCGAACATATTTTTGGTAAGCAAAATATAGTTGCAGATTCCCTGCCAAGAATTGAATCCGTTTTGATGCCAATCATATTAGTTTCTCTGAAAGAGTTAGCAGAATTACAAAAAGAAGATGAAGAATTAAAAATACTTCTCTCTAATTCTTCCCTCAAGCTTCAAAAACTTATACTTACTGGTTCGACTACACCTATTTTCTGTGACTGCTCCATTATTAATATTCGTCCTTATGTATTTCAACAGCTTCGTAGAAAAATATTTGATGTTGTTCATGGTTTATCTCATCCATCAATGTAATTATAGTACTTACGATCGTGAACTTCTTGGTATTTATTTAGCCATCAAGCATTTCAGGTACATACTTGAAGGACGTCAGATTCTTATTCGGACAGATCATAAACCTTTAATTTATGCTTTTCAACAAAAATTGGATAAAGCTTCACCCAGACAGATCCGACATTTTGATTTCATTGCTCAATTTTCAACAAACATCGAGCATATATCTGGTAAACAAAATGTAGTTGCAGATTCACTCTCTAGAATTGAATCTGTTTCGATGCCTATCATAGTTTCTCTGGAAGAGTTAGCAGAATTACAAAAAGAAGATGAAGAATTGAAAACACTTCTCACGAGTTCTTCCCTCAAGCTTCAAAAACTTGTACTTACTGGCTCGACTACGCCTATTTTCTGTGACTGCTCTACTGTTAATATCCATCCTTATGTACCTCAACAGCTTCGTAGGAAAATTTTTGATGTTGTTCATGGTTTATCTCATCCAAGTGGTTGTTCTACCTGCAAATTAATATAACAAAAATTTATTTGGTCAACTATGAAGAAGAATATAAAAGAATGGGCTAGATCTTGTCTGCCTTGTCAACATGCTAAGATCCAAAAGCATACCAAGAATCTTCCTCAGAAGATTGCTATTCCGGATCGACGTTTTTAGCATATTCATCTAGATTTGATTGGTCCTCTTTTTCCTTGTCAAAATTTTCGTTATTCTCTAACCATGATTGACAGATTTTCAAGATGGCTAGAGGCAATTTCCCAGATAGCAAGTTGTCCGCAAGTTGCTGTCAATTTGCTTGAAACTGCTTTGTTTAAGTTGCTTTCAATATTGAGGAAAGCGGCTTCCGATTTTACCTATTGGATTGTCGATTTTTATCGCCATCAACAATTGTGACCAATTTGATGGCAACAGTTGCCTTCTTACGAACTGATCGTACTATAGGTTGTTGGAAATCACAGGGCAACATGACGGAAACAGTTCCCGCCTAAAATCTTAATCCGATAAGTTGCTAGTAATTTGATGGCATTTTGAAGGAAACCGTTGCTGTTAAAAAGAGGTTCATCTGGTAGGGTTTTGGTAGGCTATGGGCCACCGCACAAGCTTTTCCGTAACACGTTACGTTACATTAAGTACTGACCGTAAATGTAGATTCGTACCTAACATTAAACTTCAGTCAACGCATAGAAGAAAATCGTAATATAGCAAAAGCATCATTACGTTATGATTTTCTTTGTGCGTTAACTGAAGTTTAAGATTACGAATTTAAGTTTATGATCAGTACTATGTAAATATATCTACACAGAAATTTGTATCTATGCACTTATAAAATAAAATAACAATGGCGAAAATGCATGTTATTAACATATATTCGCTTGGACATATATTATATTTTGTCGCGTAGTATTACCCTGTGTGTGTGACTTTTGTTTTATCCAATTATTTTATATAAATTTTACAAATATTTTATTATAAACACTCGCAACTGATTATGCAAAAGATTTTTTATCCGTAAACATATATAATATCGCAATATGCATTTTTTTTGTCATTCTAATTTGATTTCATAAGAATACATGTATATATAGAGTAATCCTACATATTATTACAAAAATTACATAAATAATAAAAACATATATATTTAATTATTTTATGATTATCAGTTTGTTAGCACAATTTCGTTAAAATATCAAAATCTTCATATAACAAATGTATATGGTAATATGTTAATAACATATTATATTTTTTGAACTTTATACAACGTTGCAAGTATATGGTTAGATTGAATGCATAAATAAATACTATCGCAATTTCTTCAAAGAAAAAATCACACATAAAATTAATTTCTTTATTCTATGTATCCTGTGAAAGAAACGAAAATCTTTTTCTTACAGACAATCAATATTTTAAACTATTTAAATAAAATGATGTAAATACGACTTATGTTAACTTCAAAATATCTACTTTGATTTTTACCTCATTATAATACCAAATTTTGAAATAGCCTATTAAAAATATATCTATATGCATTAGTCCCATTCAGTCAAATAAAAAAGAAATAAAAACGAAGAATAAGAATTAAACTTATTAACAACCTAATCTGATAAAAGAATATGAAGATCTAAACGTATACTTGAAACTCACAAAAATACATATGTTTATTAATCATCAATATTTGATGAGTGCTCGCCGCTGTCGTCGCTATCATTTTCTACATCTACAATGTTGTTATTGTTATGTTCATTTTCTGGTCGATTTCTATCATCCCCAACATCTTCATTATCGTATAATGCATCTGTAGCGGCCTGCAAGTTTCTCCGGTTCCCTTGTATACCTGGATGTCTACCCCTGGCATTCCGGAATCGTTGTTTTGCCACTTTCAAGAATGCGACGACTTCTCTTTGGAATTCTTCCCTGGTTGGTTTGGGGTAGTACCGATTCGACGCTACGGCTTCTGAAAAATAATAGATGATTTAATATTATAATCAATATTGTATAATAATGCGGAGTAAACACACACAAATATACGTACGGTAAATCGCTTTACATAAAACTGTATTATAAAATGGGACTTTAATATCATTAACTCATCCCCACCGTGTTAATTGCCCGGCTACTTGTGCCGTTATGGCCTCCTTCATGCATTGAGATACATGCTGTCTTTTAATGTTATGCAGTTTAAAAATTTGAAGTATCGTACCCATATAAATACAAATTACACAATATATGACTGACACGTTTATAAGGCAATTTTTTTTATGTGTACATTAAATATGAATTAATTTAACTCTTACGACTTCATCGTAAACAGCGTTGTCCTTTGTAAACATTTATATTGCTTGTACTGTCGAAAATGCAAGGATTCGCGGCTTCGTGGAAATTATATTAATAACATGGAAATCGATTTTTCTATTGATCGCTCTATTGAATCCAATCGTTCATTTGTCCTTCTGAAATTAATTGATTATAATTAGTAATATTATAAAACAATATTATATGAAATGTATGAAAATGTAATATTTAACGGTAAATAGTCCAATTGATTTGTTGTGTTTTAATGTTTAATATTTCATATTCATCGAAACTTCTAAATAGATTGATTTCTCAAAACAAGTGTACGTTTTTCTCAGGACAAGAATGAAAAATATTGTAGATTATGAGAAGATTTAAATTGAGAAATGTTTTAAAAAAATATGTATAACGTAGTAAAAATATTAAAATGAAATATAATTTAAAGCACATATTCTGAAGCCAATCAGAATATCGAAATGACAATCAATGCTTAAAATATTTTAGTTATTCTTACATTCGTAAGTTTATTTAGAATCATTCAGAATCAAAAGAGAATAAATATTTCATTATTTGTTTATACGAGGGCTGTATGATAAGTACCCGTGTTAGGGAAGGAAACGCATCTTTTTTTTAATTTTTTAAATCTATTTCTCAACATAGTCTCCTTTCAGCTCGATACACTTAGTCCAGCGATATTCCAACTTTTTTAAGCCATCCAAAAAATATGATTTGTCGAACTCTGCGCTCTTTATCAAAAACGGATGTTCGGCCACGCTTGAATTCATTGAACCAATATCTGATGGTAGTCATCGAAGGTGCATGGTCCTTATAAACGGCATGCAACTTCACTTTGATTTCCTCACACGTCTTCCCATCCAAAAAAAAAAAAATCGAATCACTGACCGATATTGCTCTTTTTCCATGGTTGCAAACAAACACAAACTTGCCCACTTTCAACAGCTATCAAAACAAAACTACTCGATAAATCTGTCTGAAATTTTGACAGGCGTCGTTCGAAAGATGGCGTTAAACGATGGTATACAGATATTGAGTCAGTGGCGCTATCAGTCGTTAAACACGGGTACTTATCATACAGCCCTCGTATATGTATATATATATAGTCATATTTTCTGAAATATATTTTACAAATTCTTTCTTAAAAACAAACTTGAAACGTTTGAAAATCTTCATGAACTATTTATTAAAAACTTTCAGAGAAAATAAATGTATGACATTTAAAACAAAAAGTTATTATCTACTTTCAATATGTTAAATAATAAGAAAATATACGACATACTGCACTTTATGCTGTAAGTCACGAAGTATTTCAATAACTTGCTGCATTTCATTTCCTTCTCTTACTAGTGATGCATTATTTTTCCATTTTGTATTTGATGTGTATAATGTAGTATAATTTGAAGCGGCTCAATTGATACTGTATTTCCCAATTCTTATATGTGATTCGATTTTTCCACTGATGGATTTGCATTGGCAAATGCAACATTAGAAAAAGGTTGCTGGTGACACGGTTGTAAATTGTGTAGGAACTGCATTTCATTCTCCAAAGGTAGACTATTATGTGGATGAATGGTTGGTGGTGTAATATTTTCCAAAACTCCTTTATGTAGTATCCCAGGTAGCAAGGTGTCGTCATTATAACGTCATTTTAAGGTCATCTCTCGTCATATGACGTCAGTCGACTAAATAATGACGTAACACAGACGTGATATTTTTGACGACATATTATCGTCACAGAAATAACGTCATTTAATCGTCTTTTTAAGGTTATTTACTGATCAATTAACTAATGTTGTTAAAATACGTCAATATTAAAATTATCGTATTTATACAAGGAAAATAATAAATATTTTATGATACTTATAAAGTTTACAGGACTGTCTGTTCAAAACCCTTGAAAATATGGTATTATTATATTACAAAACTATAAAATATTGTTTAATATTAATAATTGAATTTGATGTGCAAGTTTATCTATATCGA
>NW_021848851.1:0-4887 GCF_003651465.1 Formica exsecta | reverse complement strand
ATTAAAAATGTATTTATTTCTATCAGTTTAATTTCTGATGCAATCCCAATATAGGGAATTCAGACATTAGATTGATAATTTTAAAAGTCTGAATAAATGTCCGAAAAAGTTAAAATCATCCGTATATATATAAAATCATATTTATTACATTTGTTATTCCATTAATATATTCTATAATAATTCTATGTTTATTATTCTATTTGATAAAGAGGTATAAATCCAATGGATTTGTACAATTGAAAGTACGGAAAATTTCGAGAAGTAGCCAAAGTTCATCAATTTTATACGTCATCTTATATTAGAGAAATGTCGTCATTTTATCGTCATAGATATGACGTCAACGGTCTGTGACTTAGGACCGTCATTCTAACGTCACTTTTACGTCGTTTCAAAAGTGAATTAGACGTAACCAGTGACTAAAAAATGACGTTATAATGACGACACCTTGCTACCTGGGATGTCATTCTTTATTAAATTTATGTTTGGTTCATGAGTTACACGATGAAAACTGTTTTCATTAATGCTGGATTGTTATGGTGGCATATTTGCAATATTCGTATTAAATGAATGAAAATTATTAACAGTCTGTCGCTGCATATTTTCTGCAAAATTGTCTGTTGTGTTTTGTCCAGTATTATTAAAAACATTCCGTTCAGTGAGAGGTATTGGATGGTACAGTAATCAATTATGTTTTTGGTTATACGTTTGTTCGGTCTGTGTATATGGAGTATTTTGTTAGGTCTGATCGGATATAATGCGCACCTTTGTAACCGTACATTTTGAATCCTTATTGGAATTTGAATTACATAGCACATTTTCATTATTGATAGTATTGCGGATATCCTATAAAGTAGCTAAAACTTTTTTCTTTGTTTTTTCTTCATTAATATGTTTAGATTTTCTAGCCTTTACTTCTTCTTCGTTCGAAATAGTTTCGTATCGATATGACTTTTTTAATGGTCTTTTTGGACATTGTGTGGATCTGAAAACAGACAAAAATAATCTGAACGTTAATATTGTAAAGATTAACATAAAATAGTAAGTAGGACAGTTTTGTAACTATAAAAAATTCTTAGAACATTGTACTATTTTAACAAGTTTTAACCGCAATACCCGGTAAAAAATGGCCCATATATAATTATATATAAATATATATAAAGCAATGCCAATCCGCACCGATCTTTAGCCGCGCGCCTGATAGTGTACGTGAGTGCTCCGTCGCTACGGCGACGCACACTAACAGACGGGCGGCTCACTGACGTGCGTCCGGCTAAAAGTCGGCGCTGATTGACCAGACTTTATTCAATAATAACTCCTTTATTAAGCGTTATAGAAAAAAATAGTACAGGACTTTTCTGTTCAGTTTACTGTGCTCTACCTGCTCACGAGCGTTGTCAAGGGTGCTTTGGGACACCCTGTATATTTAAAGGTTCCAGTAATGTTAAAAACGAAATAAAGAAAAGGCCAAGGAACCAGCACAACACTTAAGTGCGAATTTTAATTTATTATATAAAGTATAGCGAACTCCAATTACATCTCAACTAATACCTATAGATCTCTATATGTTAGTAATGGTATTTTACCTAGAGCTTACGGACTCCCGAAAATTCATAAACGCAATCACCCTCTCAGAATAATTGTATCTTCTCTAAACAGCCCGTTATATTATTTGGCTTCTTATCTTCATCGAATTATGCATAAAAGTTTTCCGAAAACACAGAGTCACATTCTCAACAGCTTCCAACTTGTAGACAAACTCTCCCACATAACGGTTGAAAAGAATTTCTCTCTAATCTCTCTAGATGCTGTTTCACTTTTTACTAACATTCCGGTTGAGCTTGCTATTGACAGTGTTCATAAAAGATAGGCATTCATATCCAACAATTGTTCTGTCCCTTATAACGAATTCATTTTGGCTGTTCGCTTTGTTCTTAACTCTACTTTCTTCAATTTTAACGGCATCATTTATCAACAAACATTTGGTACTCCGATGGGCTCACCGTTGTCTCCTATCATAGCGGATGTCGTCCTACAAGATCTTGAGGAAAAGGCTTTAGCAACGTTATGCTTCACGCCTTCCTTTTATTTAAGGTATGTGGATGACATAGCTCTAGCTACACCATCTGCGTCGTGTGAACATATCTTGAATGTTTTTAATTCTTTCCACTCGAGATTACAATTTACGATGGAGACGGGGGATAATAATAAACTCGATTTCTTGGACGTCACCATAATTTTAAATAACAACCGTTTCAATTTTGACTGGTTTCACAAACCCACATTCTCTGTAAGGTACCTCAATTTTCTTTCGCAGCATCCTTTGTGCCAAAAAGGAGGTACTATTATAGGCTTGGTTGATAGGGCCTTTTTACTCTCCCATCCTAGTTGTCAACAAAAAAATTTAAATTTTATTATTAACATTTTACTTGATAATAACTACCCATTAGATTTTATATTTATGACCTTCCAAGATAGACTTAAGTATTTATTTATTAACCACAAGAAAAACAGTCATAGTTTCTCTGATAGGAGTGATGACACTACAATGAAAAAACTGATTGGTAATAGTTATCAAATACATTTAGTTGTGAATTTTAATTGAATATTTGATAATTATTACCATATTTGAATAGTTACTAAATCTTCAATTGGTCCATTTATAAACAAATTTTGTTCATAATTGAGTAAATTAAACAATTTAGTAATAATTACTAAATATTTAATATTTGTCACAAAATCTTTGATGGTTGTAATTAAATATTTGATAAATATTACTAAATCATTCAATTCAACTTTATCAGATATTTGATAACTATCACTAAATCATTTAGTTTAGCCAATGTATTTGGTAAAGTAATTGGTAATTATTACCAAATATTTTTTCAGTGAAAGCAACTTATTTCAATTTCATATGACAAAATGTAGAAAAAAATAAATATTCAAGAATTGTATGAATATAAGCACAAATAATATTTTACGAATAACTTAGAAAGGTACTTGTGATATCACAATTATTTCATAACAATTAGCGCATATATAGCGCTCGTTGGTTGATTAGTGCCGACATGCTATCTGCGAATATATATATATTATGTTAATGTTTAATTTTGAGATGTCGCCAGTAGATAAATTAAAGGAGTGTTTATATATATCCGACCCAACTGGCAATTTATTGTTTGATTGTGATCACAACGTTTCGACCATATGGTTTTGGTCCTTATCAAGTGAACTAAAATTACAATATTAAATAATGACAATCACGTTATAAAAATGAAATAAACAAATTTATGTACCTGCGTTATAGTTAGAGTTGAAAGAGAAAAAGTCGCTATGTCATAATGACACTGTGTCAACCTCTCTGTTTAAGATACTGAGAAAGACTAAACGACCTTTATTAATCTATCGTATATGTTATTTAAATTCTCTGTATCCTTTTGAGAGTTAATAGTGTTGTCATATTTTTTAATAAAAAACATTTCAGCTATTTCTCTCTTTCTTACATGTTTTTCAGTATGCAGAATATCAGGCGTTGACCAATCGAAGTCATGATCAAATTCTAATTTGTGTTTACTAATTACGGAAAGATTACTTGCGTGCATTTTTATGTTATTAAAATGTTCTTTCACGCGGGTACTTAAATGTCTTTTCGTTTGGCCAATATATGAAGTGCTACAGTTCTTGCAATTTATTTTATAAACAACTTCCGTTCTATTACTAATAGGCAATCCATCTTTACCACGTTTAATCAATAAGTTTAATTTTTTAGGTATATTGTAGACAACAGTAAAACCCATATTTTTAAACAACCGACCGATATTGTCACTCAAACCTTCAACAAATGGTAATGCAATGTAAGAGGGTTTGTCTACATTATTTTCCTCAGTACTCGGAACAACATCACCACGGTGTTTCAAAAAATCAAGTCTCTTACCAACATAACGGTTAATAACGTGTATCGGAAAACAATTATTGAGTAAAATCCGTTTCACGACATCAATATTTTTAACATGAAACTGATCGTCAGATAGTAAAATAGCATGGTCAACGAGATTAAAAATTGTCCGATTTGCCGGGCGATTCCTTTCTACTTAAAACTCTATTCAGAAAGGATTTCTTCTGCGGCGATTTGCTCGATATTTCAGTTTGATCCTTTGTACGATCTTTGGCGAATTTCTCGTTTGAAACCAAATTCTGCGTTGAAACAGTAAAGAAACTTATCGTTAATTTCTGAAGATCTTATTAAATTTTTAAATTTTTTATTAACTTTTTTTATTTGTATTTGTTTTTTTTTTGTTTTAATATTGTTTTATTTTTTTTTTATTTTTTTATGTTTACTGAGGTTTCTTTTTCAAAATTAGGATCCAATAATTTATATTTACTGTATCTATATCGATATTTAACGTGTTAAATTTTATTCTTGTAAAGAATACTCCAAAACGAAGATTTTGCCCAAATTACAGAAGAAATAATCGAGGTATTTCCAAAAGAATGTAAAGAAATTATATGCCACCTATACGAAAAAAATATTCGAGAAATGATAAATCTGGTATCTCAAGAGGAAAATTAGTCGATAAATATTGTAATTCATTAAAATTTATCCGTTCTGCTGAAAAACTGAAAAATAATAATCACATTGAACAAAATGTTGCCATTGTAAGCCAAGGTATTAATATTTTGTATTAAGATTAATGATGGAAATTTTGAAAAATATAAAACTAGTCCAACAAATGCTTACTTTTTTTATGCTTCTCAGCTGACGACCAACAAATTGCAGAACAAAATAGAATTTGGCTAATTCATAATCAGAAACCACAGGAAGAAGTTAATCAAAAATGGGATGCGTCATATATATTACGCGTTGAGGATTGCGCTAGTAAAATATATAAA
>NW_021848850.1:18967-19332 GCF_003651465.1 Formica exsecta | reverse complement strand
AGAGAGAGAGAGAGAGAGAGAGAGAGAGGGTGGGAGGAAGGGAGGGGGAGAGAGAGAGAGAGAAGCGCGAGTGAACGCGTAAGTAAATATGCGAGGAGCATGAAGCTAAGCGATACGTAATACAAAGTGAGCGAGCGATTAGAAAGAGACAGAGCGTATGATCGAGAGAAAAAAGATACTGCAATAATGTTAGTGCATACATGTATATTACTCTCACACGCATGAAAGAGACAAAGATAGTACGATTATGTCTGTCCTTGTCATGTAAGATTGCAGCTCCGTCTATCGCGACATCACGCAACTAATCTACTGCTCTGTTTTACTCTTGAGCCTCCATCTCGCACACACACATATGCAAGAAAGTG
>NW_021848850.1:0-784 GCF_003651465.1 Formica exsecta | reverse complement strand
AGTTAAAAAAAATGAGAAAATTACAGTTTTGTTATCGGCTTCTGCCGTCACATTTACTTAATATAACAAATTTGTAATCTGTACGTGCCTAATCAGTAAACCCCGCACTCCGCATTTCATCAAAGAGTATAAGTGAACTTAGAGAAGTGAGTTTAGAAGCTTTAGAAAAAAGATTTTACGATCCTACACTTTCGTGCATATGTGTGTGTGCGAGATCGAGGCTCAAGAGTAAAACAGAGCAGTAGATTAGTTGCGTGATGTCGCGATAGACGGAGCTGCAATCTTACATGACAAGGACAGACATAATCGTACTACCTTTGTCTCTTTCATGCGTGTGAGAGTAATATACATGTACGCACTAACATTATTGCAGTATCTTTTCTCTCTCGATCATACGTTCTGTCTCTTTCTAATCGCTCGCTCGCTATGTGCTATGTATCGCTTAGCTTCAGCTATGCTCCTCGCATATTCACTTACGCGTTCACTCGCGGTTTTCTCTCTTTCTCTCTCTCTCCCTCTCTCTCTGCTCGTTCTTTATTGTATTCTTTCTTTCCCATTATTATATTTTCTTATTTATTCGACTTTTATTCTTTTTTTTCTCGTCTTCCTACATAATAATAATTATTAATTTAATCATTAATTTATTCATCTTCATTTTATAGAGTATAAATAAGATATTGCGTATCTTATAAATAGAAAAAATATTTAATTATGTGTATTTTTGTATATACATGTGTTCTATTTAATTATAGTTAAATAGAAAAAGAAAATAACTTATTGTTGT
>NW_021848849.1:0-536 GCF_003651465.1 Formica exsecta | reverse complement strand
CATACAAATATAAAATCCAAATTATAGCAACACTTAAAATAATTATTATTTCAAGAAATTATTATTGTACGCACCAAATTTTATATCCGATGCGTGCAATAATAAGCAGGTATATAAATATGCAATAATTTTATAAAGTCTAAAAAAAAAACTATTATATATAAAGTAGAAACTTTTATATAAAAGTTTTTCTCGTTAGGACTACAAAATATTAAAATAAAATCAACGTACGTTATAAGAATATAATTGATTATACAGAATGATAAAGAATGAATTGATAATGAATTGAAAGTTTTTATATATTTCTTTATTAATGTTTTAGTTTGCTTTTGTAATGTGCTTTAATGCAAATTTCTATTAAAAAATGTCAAAAGTTATGTGTGTGATCTATTTTATTCTAGTCCATCCATTTTAAGATAACGGATCCATCTATAATCTACAAGCTACGATCTACATCTACAATCTCTAGAAATCCGTTACCTTAAAATTAAAAAAGTTTGTCACTCACCGGCACTGATGCGCAACAGCGGAGTTGT
>NW_021848848.1:0-204 GCF_003651465.1 Formica exsecta | reverse complement strand
GCGAATCTACGGATTCGCGTTACACACCGCTTCTCGCTCATCTCTAAGCGTCTCTCTCAGTTTCGAGCGATCTCGTCGAGGTCGACTCCCGAACATATTGGTCCTTCGAGCCGGATAGAAGCGTGTGTGGAGGATAAGTTCGCGAGTTTGTGATATTTCGATACATTCACGATGGCGGAGCAATTCGTACCTCAACAGCAACTT
>NW_021848847.1:0-37510 GCF_003651465.1 Formica exsecta | reverse complement strand
CCGTTTCCACCGTAAGACCACTTTGGTCTTCGTGTATCTTTCCGTATAAATACCGCGACCTGTTAAACTGCAATACCGCTTTGTATCTATACCGCGACCTGCTCTATTGTAAGACCGTTGCACATATACCGTAACCAGTAAGACCGCTCCGGTCTCCGCGTCCTGATAGACTCTAGCACCGTTGTATATACCGCGACCTGTTCATATTGTGAGACCGCATTGTATATACCGCGACCTGTTCGTATTGTAAGACCGCACTGTATATACCGCGCATTCTAACTGTAGAGTTAATTAGACATTAGGATTCCCGCCAGTATCGCGCCGATTCCACTTTCACACACGGCCTTCAGACTACTAAGGAGCGTCAGTCCTTTTAAGGATAGAACGCCGAGAACGCCGACGCCCCGTCCTTTTAAGGATAAGGCAGTCAGGCAGTTGGAATTACGTTGAAGGCCACGCGACACCCCGTAGTGTTTAAGATGTGTACTGTACCACAAAGAATAATCATAGTCTATTTGCATGCGAACACCGCGATTGCAGAACACGGCCGCTTGAGCCACGCTCGCTTCCCGAGCTCCACGCGCACCAACCACACGCGAAACTCTGTACGCACCGTTCCCGCATGCTGCTTCGCATAGCTATCAGTGTTAACTATCTTTTATAATAACCGCTTGAATAAACAGACTTGTTTAAACCGCTTATACCGAGGTAAAGTAAGTTGGAGTTTCCCCTTTCTCCCGAATCCTGGCACCGGCGAGCCTTGATCCGCGGCGTACGGGAAAGGTGAACCGTTACACTTTGAAATTGATGAATTATCGGATACTTTCTCTCATAATCTTTTAAAATTGGTAACGAATCAATTTCCCACGTGCGATTAATAACTTGTTGTAATGGCTTCGGTGAATATTTAACTCTATTTTTAATTTTTTTTATAAAACTTTCAAATTTGAAACTACTAAATTTGTCTAAACAACAGAACTTTTTTACTTCATTGCTGAGGTGTATAAGATTATGTACATTATATGTAATATAGTGACATCCGTATAATTTTTTATATTCCAGTACAAACCATCGCAATAGAGTTCGCATAATCATTCCAAATGAAACAACGTTTCGGGTCACATAATATTCTGATCGTTACAAATAATGCAAGAAAATGATTATATTTAGATTCTGATAAAATCGATTTTAGAACAATTGGTCCAGTGTATAACAGAAATTGGCAGCATTCTGTTGCTTTTCATTTGTCTACAATATCTACAGCTCTTGGTTGTCTAGCAAATTCCGATAGAACTAAATTTTTGATAGCTAACAGATTAGTGTTCAATACATCAAGTGAATTTTTTGGTAGCTTTATATCCTTTGAACCTTTAGTCCAGAATTGAAGAAGACGCTTCATTACTTCTAGACATACCAAGTGCATATAGTCTATCGTTACATTAGAAATCATACCAATTTTTAACCGTGTTAAAATGGACTCTCCAGTATGATGCTCTTCTTATTCCATAGTAATGAATGATTCATCTGTTTTCAAAGGACTATCAATTTCAGAAAATATCACGGTATCATTCCATTCGCCTTCTTGAAAATATTTACTACATTCAAAATATCCAGTATGATGTTTTGTATAAGTTATGTAAGCTTTTGCCGGGGCATCACAGATTATTGTATTGAGAACAACAGTAATTATTTTTCCATTTACATTTATACCATTTTTAGCAATATTTTCCATGTCATTAACAAATGGAAGAAGAAAGGTATTAACATCTTTCGGTTTTGAAAAACCGTGAAAAATACCTACTAAAAATGGTTCTGAAAAGTCAGCTTCAATAGCAACCAATAACGGCCAAAACTGACTAGTTGAACTTGTCGATATAGAAGCTCTATCGCAATTTAATTGAACATAAATTACGTCGGGATAAATTTTAAAGTATCTAATAATTGAACGTTTTAATCCATTTTCTAATCCGAAATGCATATATGCACCATCATTTCCAAAATAAATTTGTTTACAAGTAGTTTTTGGCGTTTTTCTCAATGTTCTACCATCTTTAGGAAGATCATAATGATTATTTTTACGTAAAATAGTTAGTAATGCATTAATAGCAGATTGAGATATTTGAAAATTTGAAGCCCATAATTGTAAATCGTTAATTAGATGTTTGGAATTTAATTTTGATGACATATTTTTACTAGACCCATTCAAAAAACTATTTTTTTCATCTTTTACGAGAAAATGATCATTCTGATTCGACCATTGTTCGACATTGTCATTACAAGTATTATTTGTTTTAACATTTTCAACGTTAAACGTTAATTCTTGAGCTATTTGATTAGTTAATTCTTTATTAGTAGTTATGACATTCGGTTCACAAGCTATCTGCTCAGTTGCACGATTACATGACTCATTGTTTACTTTTACAACTAAAGACAATGACAATGGCAGACTTTTAATTACAGATTCATTACTCACATTACTTATTTGATTTAAAGAAATTAATTGTCGCTTTCTATGTTGTGATAAATATTCAATAGTTTTTGGCATTGTTTCATATAGTATAAAAACTTAAACTATTATATTAATAATCAATGCGAATACTTAACAGTAAGAAAAATAGCACAATCCCAATTCTAATATATTTACGTGTACATATTGAAGCCTTCTCTTTAAAATAGTTTTCAACTTTATTCTTTTTTTTATTCTCTCGGTCGAATCGTTGTTTGGCAAAACGCAACCAATCGGCACATTCAGTTTCAAATTCTATTTCTTTTGTAGTTGGATGAGTATCTAGAATTACTTCTGCAATAGAATATAATAAATATAATTTTTTTACGATGATCATGTGCGCGCGTGCGTGCGTGCGTGCATGCGTGCATGCGTGCGTGCGTGCGTGCGTGCGTGTGTGTGTGTATGTGTGTTGGATAATATTTTTATTCTTCTTTTCATTGAAGTTTTACCTTTAATTATTGCTATCAAATTTAAATTATCCACACGAAAATTACTTTTCTTCCCTTTCCATGAACATTTTATTGCTACTTCATTTGTAAATATACGTTTCAATATTCGTTTTATATTATCACGAGCTCCTTGTCCCCCAATTTTTGAGACGAAAGTTTTCTATAACAATATATTATAATATATTATACAATGTAATTAAGAAAATGTCTTATATGCCTTAATTTTTAAAACAATTGAAAGATTTATTGTTCATTGTTTAATTTAATTTACGAAACTCATATAACTTTAAACTTTACTTACAAACTGAGATTGCATTTCTTCTTCCGATAAATTTTCATTAAACTCCTTTATTTCATCAATTGATTTTAGCGGTAGTACATTTCTTGCTTTTTCTGTTGGACCAGACACTCTAGTAAAAGGAATTATACGATCCACGCGCTGTTTCAAATCATATAAGTCGAGTTTTGTGTTAGAAGTTATTCTTATTAACTTGTCAAGCTTGTCTGAAAATAAAAAATATATGAATATCACAATGTAAAAATAGATTTGTTTTTACTAGTTTAACTTTACTTACAATCTAAATTTTTAATCATTATTTGTATGTCATCTTCTAAAATATTTGTTGCTATTGAACGATGACTTTGTGGAATTACTTTTAAATTATTGTTTGTTTTTGAAACATTATTATTTGAAAGGGCACTGTCGCTCCCTTCATCTATCAATTGAGAATCTTCCGGAAAATTGGGCAGTTTATTCTCTATAATATTTTAATTTTATTTCAAATGTATAAATTTAAACATGATACTAGTAATTACGTGATAAATACTTGATTTATTTTTATTTTATTGTTGAAAATTCTCTGGGCTAGAATCTGTATCACTGTAACTTAATTTTTTGGAAAACCGTTTACGACGTCCTCTTCCTAAATCTCTTTCATCTGTACTTGTATATTGAGAATCCTCTGCCACTTTTCGAGCTTTCTCAAGTGTGTCTATGATAAATAATAAGCCTGCGGTTAATTTTTTGTATTGATTTATGTTAATAATCTCATAAAATAAATATGTCTAAGAATTTTCATACTACAAGTTTTTCCCAAAGTTACATTCAGTCTTTGCCTGGTTGATTTAATCGGTTCAACGCGTTTTGATATCAAAGTTGATAAATTTTTAGTATTGGAAGGTGGCCACCAACAGCTTAGTTCATCCTCAGAACCGATAAGCCAATTAGTTGGTACTTCTAATGTACTGTCATCGTCAAATGTAACAACAGCAAACATTTTTATTATTAAAAGCTACAAAACAACAGATAAATAAAAAGATAGATGAAACAAATAGATAGAATAATATTACAATTAGGAAATTAGTCAAATGTTATTGGTTTGAAATATCTATAGCCGCTTAAAATATTATGAGTTTTTTTAGATGTAATACATTAATAAAATTCCAAATAATCTGTTTAAATATTAATGAATTAAAAATAATTTTCAATGGTACTTGAATATTAAACAATGAAATAATTTTACTTAATCAATAATAGAATGTCTTTTTTTTACTAATTGAGGTTAGAACAACACATTTCAGATTACATTCTAAACTTATCGTAACTAACAAAATATATATTTTGCTAATTGATACATAAAGACAAACACGTATTAATATAACAATTTTTGAAGATTATGATTATAAATATATATGATTTTTAATCAACTTTTATTACGTACTTGCACAATGTACAAATGTCGAAACGGAAAAGAACACTGATGCTGATGTTACTCATTGGCCGTGTTCAGGAGACGAAGTGATCAGTGAGCAGTTATAGTGATTATTGTTCCCTACTGTTAGATCCCTAAATCTAAACCAATTACGTTGATGAATTACTTAACGGTTGTGCAACGGTTATGTCTCCTGAACGCGCCCATTGGTTACGAGTTAAAGTAAAAGAAGCAGAAAAAGTCAAATCAAATAATCACTGTATTTCACTATAAATTGTGAAAATTGTTCGAAAATGATTATTTTGTTTAGGAAAAATAAAATTTAATGGGAATAATATGGTTTTATCACTATAAAAGAACTGACGCAATATGATAATCAGATAGAGTTTAAAATTTACCATTTTTTGATCATTCTTTAATAATGTCATTGCAGTAGAATTTTCCGGCGGAAGAATAAAGTGATACCGAAAAGATAATAAAATTCCTTCTAACGAAATATCTGAGAACACGACTGAATCAATAATAATAAAATTTTCATAACGAAATATTCAGTAAATACAGCTGCATTAATATCGATAAAAATAATCATAAGGAAGTAAGACTTTCTAAACAGATCACGTGTGCAAGGGTCCGACGGGAAAGCTAATGTTGAAGGGACTTTGAACTGATATCGAGATCACCAATCGACGATCACCACGGATAAAAGCTCGAAAAGTAGGAGAAACACCCCGCCTAATGAGCACAATTTTCAATTCGTTAAAGTTGAAGAATCCCCACTTCTACCCAATTTCAATTCGTTGAAGCTTTGGAAGATTCCCACCCTTAGAATTAGAATACACCCCTGGAAAGAGAATTATAAAAAGAGGACTTGGAGAGACATCCAGATACTTATTCTCCAGTCTTCAACTTCATGCAGTCTTACTCTGTACTTTTGCACCGTAATTCGCGAGTAAGTTAGTCATTTGTGCAACCAGTGTCCTCACTTGGCATCATCTCCAGAGCAACCACGAATCGAACATCGGGCTGCCGACATGAGACATAGAGCGAAACACCGTACAAATTCGCCAGCCCTCCACCTCTGAATTACCATTTAAAAAAGTAAGTTTAATTGAATAATTTTTTCTTTCCTCCTTTTTGTCTTGTTACTTATTTAAATCAAACTTTCCGAAGAATGTTTCATTCATTTAAATCATCAACCCGTTCCAGCAATAAGTCTTAGAAAATTTTAAATCCTGATCTTAATCTAACACATATGCGAGCGACCAATTTTATACTTCTAACCGTTCTTAACATGTACACTTCTTGACATATACGTTGATTTTGATTTTATTTTTCTTATCCTATAATTAAATGTATTTTAATATTGTATTAACCAGTCAGAACCTAAATGTTAATGATAAAATCTTTCCTGCGTGTCCCATTGTGCGGTGTCCAATCGTGCGGTGTCCAATCGTGCAGTGTCCAATCGTTCCGTGTCCAATACTACGTGTCCAATCGAGCGGTGTCCAATCGTTCCGTGTCCAAACGGGATACGCCCTTAATGTAACACCCACGAACTAAAACACACACACACACATACTCATCAAGAAATCAATATTATATTTTTTATTTTTATATAATCATGTACATCTATCATTTATTTTAAAATATGAGTAAACTCGTACTTTATTAATTAAAATCAAAATAACTCTTTATTAATCCCCACTCATTCCTAGTCGAAATATCGCATCTGGTCTCATCCCGTGTAAGAGATTAAATTCTCTTACCGGAAAGGGACCACCGAACGAACGTCTGAATAACCAGCGTAATAGCGACTCATGGCCCTCGCACATTGGACGCGATGAACGATGAGCGATGGGCGATATCCAATGAGAGCTCTGTTTTTCCGAACGTCACATCCGTCGCGAGGCTCGGCGCGACGTCGCTCAAAAGGTTGGTCAAGTTTCTACTTTCGTCGCTCGCGATGCGCGAAAGCTGGCGACAACTATAGACTACACAGAGAAAAATGTACGATATTGTACAAAGTGATATCATGGACCACGATTATTCAGAAATGGATTTCGAGAATATAGAAAATTGAAAATAAATTTTTGTTCATTAAATTAATATTATTTTTGATTAAGTTAATTACTTCATTTTGTAAATTTAAAGTACTTACCGGTACACCATGATATTTTGTGTATATTCTTTATTCTCTATCAATGTAACACTTTAGTTCTCTATTTATTAATAAATACACACTCTCTTTACTAATAAACACAATGCCAATTTAATTCGATTTTCCGATCGTTGCGTCGCTTGTCGCTCGTCGCGTTCAACCGTCTCAAATCGCGTTTAGTGTGAACAAAGGAAAATAAATTTTCACAAGCTCGTCGCGCATCGCTCATCGCGCATCGCGTCCAGTGTGCGAGGGCCATCAGTCGTTTACCTGCTTTTCAGACCTTTCAGTTCGTTCGACCCGATTCCAAACGCCACGAAACGTTTAACTTCGGGATAATAAAAGATAGTTGTTGCGCCCTTCCATTGACTCATCCTTCCTCGAGTCTGGGCGTAACACACTTATCGGATGGATTTTTGACCATTTCGAATAATAAGTATATTTTGTAAGACGATGAACATAGCATACAAAATAATAAAACAGAAGATGCCTACAATAAAAATGGTATATAATTTATATTGTTTAAAACTAGCTTTATGATCTTTTGTGGGTTCATGTCCGTGCTATTAGTGAACATAACTGTGAAGAAATAATAATAATAATTATTATTTATTCTATTTTTCGTTATTATTATTATTGTTATTATCATTAATCGTCATTTTTATCACCATTATCTTCATTATGTTCATCATTATCTTAATCATTATCTTCATGTTTATTTTTATTATTTTGTCATTATACATATTGTTTGTTTTCATTTACAATAGTCAGTATTTTACTTCAGTATTTTAAAGAAATTATCCGTCAGCAATCATACTTCAGGACGCAATCATGGCAAATAGCAGATGATTTAAGGGACATAAAAGATGAACTGCTGCAACAGTCAAGTCCATCAACGGCCAAATGTGGATCAAAGAGAAGAATCTATTTTTTATTTTTTTTTCCTTTCTTTCAATTCTGTTGAAGATTTAGAAGAGCATGTCGAGCAATTTTTAAATCAGCCGAATAATTTCGAAACATCGGTATAATAATACTTCGTCAATTATCATTAATAAACTGTAACTATTTAGTTGATAGTAATCATCCATGATATACAGAAATTGTTGCAGAGCGTTCTGCGCATTACATGTACACGGTTTTCGCTTGTGTGCGTATCCCCTCCACTACGGTTGCGTGTTGCTAGCGTGAATAATCTGGCTACACTGGTGAGTGGGAGACCGGCCGGCGGTATATAAGGCAGTCCGGCGAGCGTATCGTTACCAGTTCCCGATCCCAATTCCTGTCACGTCCAACTTCCCGGATCCAGAACCGACCGTCGCGTTACACCAGACTACGGGCTTCCCGTAGTTAGGCCGGGCTTCCCAGTTGCTGGGACGGCGCATTCTGACACCCCGCGTTACACCAGGCTACGGGCTTCCCGTAGTTAGGCCGGGTTTCCCGGTTGCTGGGACGGCGCATCCTGCTAGCTTATAAGTCCATACCGCGTTCACCGCGACCTGTTATACCGTAAGACCGTTTGTATATACCGCGACCTGTTATACCGTAAGGCCGCTTTGGTCTCCGCGTCCTAAGGGACTCTAGTACCGCCTTGTATATATCGCGACCTGTTATACCGTAAGACCGTTTGTATATACCGCGACCTGTTATACCGTAAGACCGCTTTGGTCTCCGCGTCCTAAGGGACTCTAGTACCGCCTTGTATATACCGCGACCTGTTATGCCGTAAGACCGTTTTGTCCGACGTCTGGATAAACCGAAGACCGTTCTGTATCCATACCGCGACCCGTTAAGCTGTAAGACCGCACTGTATATACCGCGCATTGTAATTGTAGAGTTAATTAACCATATTAGGATAGCAACCAGTGTCGCGCCGATTCCACCTTGAGACATGGCCTTTAGACTAAACAAGCGCGCTAATCCTTTTAAGGATAAGCCGCAGAAGGTGCCGACGCCCCGTCCTTCTAAGGATAAGGCGGTCAGGCGGTTGGAATTACATTAAAGGCCACGCGACACCCCGTAGTATTAAAGATCTATTCTGTCTGTCTTAGAATAACGATAATTGCTTGCATGCAAACACCGCGACCACAGAACACGTCCGCATGAGCCGCGCTCGCTTCCCGAGCTGTGCGCACACCAACCAACGCATAGAACCGCTTGCGTGAACTTCTGTACGCACCGCTCTCGCATGTTGCATTGTACATATAATAGCTTTCAGTGTCAATTCAGTAATAACTATTTGAATAAACTAATTGGTTAATCGCTTATACCGAGGAAGAGTAAGTTGGAGTTTCCCTCTTCTCCCGAATCCTGACACCGGCGAGCCTTGATCCGCGGCGTCGGTAAAGGTGAAACGTTACAACAAAATACTGTTTTTATTACAGTTTCCGGTTAAGATAGTAATTTCGCATGTACGAAAGAGAATTTAGAAGAGGTGATCCAGAAATAGCTGCGGAGAGCCAAAGAAAGATTGAGTGCCGAGAAGTAAAATAAACAAGCAATTGAACAAAACTAATAATTTTTGATTTATATTATCTACATGACATATATGTATAATATTAACATTATAATAACATTCAAAGTTTTAGTTTTAAGTTGTTAAGGTTTATTAATACGTATGTGATACTAACGTATTTGTAACAATGTCCAAAGATTTAATTTCTGGTGGTTAAAATTTATCAATGCGTAATATTGTTGTAACGATGCACCCCCCATCGTTACCCAGCAGTTGACCAGCCGGAAGTCTGCCGCCCGGCGAACATCGGGCAGGAGCAGAGGTGCTTAGCGCCTCTTTTAATACTTACGAATACCGAACACGATATCGGAAATACCGTACAGCCGTTATACGGCTGCCGTTACGGCCCGAACGCCGAGAATCGCCGAGCGCTTCCGGAAGACGTCGAGCACTCGGCACCGCCGAAACGCCGCGGGGTAGCGGCGCGTTAACCGTTGATTACCGAATCCAAAAAACAACGCGTCGTTACCCTCGCCAGAACAAGCGACGCGGTTACCGTTAGATTCTTGGTATAAAAAGGCCGCCGGAATCTATCTCGACACCAGAGCGGTACCAGAAGCCTCTCGAGCTGTACACTCGAGATATTCCGCTAGATTCGACTTCGTAGCAACGACGGAACGTGAGGTTGACGAGTTCGCAGCCTCCGCCGAGCATTCTCGGTTTCCGTGCCGTCTCCAAAATCCTCGCCAGCCTCCGACCGACTCGCCGAGAGTGGAGTGTTCACCGCTCTCGTAGATCACCGGTCTGCTATCCGACCGCTCCAGCCAGACGGACCGTGGGTTTGCGAGTTCGCTGCCCCGTCGAGATTCCTCGACTCCGACCAGTTATCCTCGAATCCGCGTACGGAATCAGAGACGGAGAGTTCTCCGCCCGATCGAGATTATTCGATTTCCGACCGCCTCCCCCGTACATCTGGGAATACGCGAATAAAACACGCGGCATCGATAGCTCACGGTTTTACCGTACTAGCACAATAATCACCGCGCCGAAATACCTGTCGCGCACAGTGATGCCTGTATTATTCGCTGGTTTATTAGTTCGGAGCTAGAGTCTCTGACGATCGTGACACAAATTTTCCTAGGTAGTTCACCATACCCAAGAAGGATCTGACGCTTGAAACATCTTTCGGCGCTGTCAGCTCGGCGATGGCTTGCACTTTCGACGGATCTGGGTTGATACCATCAGCCGAAATACGATGGCCAAGAAACATCGTCTGTACACAAAATTGGCATTTGCTGGCATTCAAAGTGATGTTATTCTCGTTTAAACGGCGTAATACGGCACGAAGCCTAGAATCATGTTCTTGAATATTTTCTCCCCATACTAGAATGTCATCCGTATGATTAGCGACTCCTGGTAAGCCTCCTAGAATTTGAGAAACACGCTTTCGGAAAAATTCAGGAGCCGATGAGATTCCAAAGAGAAGTCTGCGGAAACAAAACCTTCCATACGGAGTAATAAATGTAGTTAACTTTTTGGAATTCTCACTTAACAATACTTGCCAAAAGCCTGACACACAGTCAAGCTTCGTTATATATTTTGCACCCTTTAACTGACCTAGCGTGTGCTCCACGACAGGCATAGGATGATACTCTCGTTCTACAGCCTGATTTAACTTGGTCAAGTCGACACAAAGACGAATATCATTAGCAGCTTGCTTCTTCACTAAAACAATATCGCTGCACCAGTCAGTAGGTTCTTCTACCGGCTCGATTACTCTCATTTTTAACATTTCATCTAGCTTCTCTTTTAATTTCGGCATTAACGCTAATGGTACTCGACGCGGTTGAGACAAACAAAACGGTTTCGCGTTGTCGCGAATTCTAATACAATACGGCGTTTTCAGAACACTCAAACGGTTAAATAATCTCGGAAACTCCGTAAAAGGCGTACAGTACTTTGAACAGAAACTTGCGAGCACCGCATCACCAGATTTAGTCCGACGCATTCGACTCGTCCTAGTAAATTTTGTCAAAGTCCTTTAACAACAAACACATTAGCGTTTTGCACGTGACCTCCGTAACGAAGCGTCGCAGTAAACATGCCAATGCATTTCAACGAATCACGGGAAGCACTTTCCAATTTTCTGTCCGCGGGTTGTAAGTTACCGAAAACCTTTTTATTCCCGAAGTAAACACGGTCTGTAATAATAGTCACATCAGCACCGGGATCAAGCTGAAAGCTCACTGTAACACCCTCTACAGTCGCGTCAGCCCGCCAGGGCTCACCAGTCTTTATTTGTGATTGGTTCACAGTTGCCACGAAGAATGAATCTGCACGAGAGTCGTCTTCCACTTGCTGTACGGCTGTTTTGTGTTTAGCACTCTCGGACTTCGCCTCTGACTTCCCGGATTTGCACACTTTAGCCCAATGACCAACTTTAGTACATTTGTTGCACTTTGTATTGCGAGCAGGACAAGCTTCCTTTGCATGCTTCTTGTCGCTCCCACAACCAAAACATTTCCATGGAGTCGAATAAGTCTTCTCCTTACGTACGTTGCTCTTCTTTTGTACACGGTTCACAACAGTTCCCGCTCCTGCTACATCTGAACGCAACAATTGATTCTGCTTTGCACTGCCTCGTAGCTCCTGCCTACTTCCACGGCCTTCTTGTAATCTAATCCGTCAATGAGCTGTAACCTCTCAGAGAGGCGACGATCGGCAACGCCTACAACAATACGATCACGAATTAATTGTTCACGGAAGTTCTCATACTTACAGGAATCAGCCAATTTGCATAGATCCGTAATGTAATCTTCCATGCTCTCCCCTGGGGATTGCACTTTCATATTGAATTTTGCACGTTCATAAATGATGTTCTTCCTCCCATTGAAGAATCCATCGAACCTCTCTCTCACTTTAGCAATGTCTTTCGCTTCTGCTGCACTCAAACCGAACGACGTAAAAATAGTTTGCGCCTTCGGTCCCATTGCGTACAATAAAGAATTCACTTGATGCTCTGATTCTTTTACTCCTGCCACAATGCAGTAACGACTGAATCGCCATTTGTAGCTGTCCCAATTTTGAGGTTTATTGAAATCAAAGGGTTTGGGAAAAGCTACGCCCGGCTGCACAATTACCGTGTCCGACATCTTGAAATGGTTAAGACGTCCGTATACTGAGTATAGAACACTGAGAAAATCGTCGGTTTTCTCTTACTGTACTCGTTAAATATTCTCGTTAGATATATAAAATGTACGAATTTTGCAATTTTTGGGCGTAAGTACGACGCTGCCACCATGTATTATTCGCTGATTTATTAGTAATTCCCGAACCGTAATCGAACGTGCGCATAAACCGGCGACCAGCGAACGACAACCAAAAACTTAACCTAACCTCCTTGCCTCAAACTCGACACGACAGGTGTCGCTCTACGCGTGAGCTAAAGACCGATTCACGGTGTACGGTCAGCGCGGCTAATCCGAATCACATTATGCAACAATGCCAGAATTGAGACGCGAGCAACACGACTCCGTAATGGTGGGGATACACACATAAGCGTAAACCGTGTGCATGTAATGCGCAGAGCGCTACAAACATATATAATTTTTATATATTATTAGGTGTACAACTTTGCTTCCGCCGTTTTCCTATAGATGGCTTTAGCGGTAAGTAGTGGTCGAAATAAATAGATCATAGACGTCATGCAATAAACTTGGGCATCTGTCAACATAACCCCATAGAAACATTAGTCGATTTGTGTCTGCATCATAAAGTTATTCTCGATTGAAAATGTCAGTTTACGAGCCAAATTCTCGTCATTTGCGGGAGGTTTTAATTTTCTGCTTTAATATGAAGAAATCTGCGGCTGAGGCTCATCGAATGCTCTCAAATACTTATGTTGAGGCCGCTATTAGTGAAAGAACGTGTCGTGAGTGGTTTCAATGCTTCAAGAACGGTGATTTTCACGTCGAAGACCGGCATAGCGGTGGAAGAGAGAAGGTTTTCGAAGATGCAGAATTGGAGGCATTACTTAATGAAGACTCGAGTCAAAGTCAAGAAGAATTGGCACGATCATTGGGAGTGATTCAACAAGCAATTTCAAAACGCCTCAAAGCCATGGGAATGATTCAGAAGCAAGGAAATTGGGTGCCGTACGAGTTGAAACCGAGAGATGTTGAACGGCGTTTGTTTGCTTGTGAACAGTTGCTTGAAAGGCAAAGACGGAAGGGATTTCTGCATCGCATTGTGACTGGGAACTAAAAATGGGTTCATTACGATAACCCCAAGCACAGAAAATCGTGGGGATATCGTGGCCATGCTTCCACGTCGACGGCCAAACAGAATATTCACAGCTTCAAGGTCATGCTCTGTATTTGGTGGGACCAGCTCGGCGTAGTGTATTATGAGCTGTTAAAACCGACTGAAACAATCACAGGCGATCGTTATCGAACGCAATTAATGCGTTTGAGCCGAGCATTAAAAGACAAACGGCCGCAATACAACGAGAGACACGATAAAGTGATTTTGCAGCATGACAATGCTCGACCCCATGTTGCGAAAGTGTAAATGTATAATATATAAAGATTATTATTATTATATGCATAAAAAGTATTTTCGGTGCCAAGCTCAAGAGTCAATAAATTCCTATATTTAAAAAATCAATTGTTTTATTATTTTTAAATAAATTATTAGATCCGCGAGTATAGTCATATTATATATTCCAAAAATTACGTCCATGATATGTCCGAAATAGGACCGCTTTCGACCTATTTTGGATTTACTTTGGACTTCGTAATAGGTCCAAGATAATCCAAGATAAGTCCAAAATAAGTTCGAGTTTCGGATATTCTACGAGTGTCCAAAGTTGTGTCAAAAGTATGTGCTATGGATGTCCAACAGACGTCCGACGGATCTTTTTTGGACCGAAAATAGATGTCCGACATCTAGAAACAAACATTCGATGGACATCCATTGAATGTCCATGTGCTATCTGGTTAGTAAATATTTATTAGATTACATACCTAACTGATCATACCCCACACAACACATGATATCATTCGAATATTCTATATTCATACTGTGAATATACGTAATATTCGTAATATACTAAGAACATTTCTATAACATCTCTTGTAGTATATTATTTCTCGTATATTCTCAGGATATACTTATATCTCTTATATTATATACTTATATCTCTTATATTATATTATTTCTCATATATTTTCTCGTATATTCTCAGAATATATTTATAATATTTTTTATAGTATATTATTTCTCGTACATTCTTGTATATTCTCAGAATATACTTTCGCGTTCCGTGATTTTCAGCGACTTTCCGCGGTTTTCAGCGGACAGTTTTAACTTTCTTCGCGGAACTGCGCAACTCCATACGTGTGCACACACACATCATAAAAGCGATAAAACAAAATTAATCAAACTGATGATCAAGAAATTGATAGGTAACTATCTTCGTGAATGAAGAAAATCGAATTAAACGAGAACCAACATGAACAAGAAAATATCACAAATAGTAAGAAATATTGTCATTATTATAAATTGTAGTTACAATCAGTTAAGAAAATTAATTTTATTTTTTCAATTTTAATCCTTTTTGGAAGTTAAATTATTTGTTTACTTTTGATAAGAGAGAATTTTAATTAGATTATAATGTTACTTTTTTAATATTTAATCTTTATATAATTTATATATTTATATTAATATTTACATAACCAATTTTTATTGTATTTTGTCTTATTGAAGCTCTCTACCTTTTTTTCATAAGAGATAAATTTCAAAACAGAAAATACGGGTGTTGCGGCTGGATCCTGCCGAGCAATGCGGATTCCTGCTTCTTTAATTTTGATGAACACATCAACGTACTAATCATTGATGAAAACAATATTGTAACAATAGGTCAGTTTAGAGTTATAATTAATTATACGTATAATTATTTCAGCATAAACTATCGGAGTTTATTCGATTTATTAAAATCATGCGCGCGGTGTCAACGTTTTGCATTATATTTATATGACAGGGTGGGCCAAAAGTTTGGATACAGTCGAATATCTCGTAAACAATGCAATTTTGAAAAGAAAGCTTCAGACAAAAGTTGTAAAGTTTACAAAGACGCATTGAACGATAACTATGTGGGATTGTTCTTTATTGGTAGGTCAAGATGTGAGTCCAATTTCCAATTGTCACAAAAATATAATATTACAGAAAAAGATACACAAGTGCAAAGAAAAAATTATAACGTGGATAATCTCGCTCTCTTCTTGTCTCGCGGCCAGGGCAAAAACTCTCTCTCTCTCTCTCTATAAACATATCGTTGCTAAGTGACGTTACTCTGTTCTATGCATGCATGTCGCTACTCGCTTACTAATCTAACGCGAAATCATGTTCTATCCTACACTCGGCCATCCGACGACATCTGCCCTCAGATGTTATGTCTTCTTCTAATATAACATCTTCAGTGGGATTGCTCCAAGGTTTCATGTGATCTGCTGCCACGGGTATTATACTAGGACCCTCTCCTTCACCGATCTTCTGTACGATGTATCTATCGTTCCGAAGGACTTGTTTTATTCGATATGGACCGAAATATTTCGCAGCAAATTTTAATCCGGGTCCGCTCTGCGTTTGCTTAATAGCAACTAAATCATTTTTCTTATATATTTTGCAGGCAATAAAATTTGCGATGAAATGGAAAATCAAATACATATCGGAAGGTGAATTGACGCAGGGTACTGAAGCGACAGCTGATGAAATACTAATAGCTTGCGTGGCCCAGAAGCCTGCATTGTACGATTATAGGCTACCACTTAGTGAACGAACAATGATAAAAAAGAATGCTCTCTGGAATGAAGTATGCAATGTTATGGGAGGTACGAAATTGTGTTTTTATTATGTATTTATTACAGATTTGCGTGTATTGTATGTATTTTATTTATGTATGTATGTACGTATGTACGTATGTATGTACGTATGTATGTACGTATGTATGTACGTATGTACGTATGTACGTATGTATGTACAATATGTATGTTCATTGAATAACCATCTTTTCTAATATCTGCAATACCATAAAGGAACCATGGTAAAAGTGCATAATAACGGACCCAGCTCCAATGACCTTGACCTTCACATATGTTGTCAAGGTCATGACCCTGAGTAACCTCTAAAAGGTTTTAGCCGTCGCTCGTTATTTATTAAGAAATTATTAACAATTAAATTATACGATAAGAACAAGTATTAAATGCAAAAATGATGACGTGCGTATTTTGATCAGTCTGGTTTAATCGTTCAAATTCTTCATCTTGCAAAGTACATGCGTGGACGCAGTGGGTTCCGCCTCCCGGGGGGGCTGCACTTTCGGAAGATATAACCTAACCCAAACCAAATTTTAGTTTTAAATAAAAAATAGATTTGGGTTAGATTATATCTTCCGGAAGTAAAGCCCTCCCGTAGCGGGGGAGGGGCGGAACCCACTGGGTCCACGCATACACTTTCCCATTCACACAACAATTGTGGGGTGGACCTCGCTTCGTGTTGTAAAGTATATGCATGGACAGAGTTGGTTCCGCCCCCCCCCTCCCTACGAGGAGCTCCACTTCCGGAGGATATAACCTAACCCAAACCTATTTCTGATTTAAAACTAGACTTTGCTTCGCGCAGAAAGTTGCAAATTCATGTAAATCGTATAACTATAAACCTTGTTTAAGTTCTTTACTAACCGAGCGACGGGAAAGATCAATGACCTTGACCTCCTTAGAAGTCAAGATCAACGTCAAGGTCAACCGGAAGTTATTTGGGATGGAGTGTGTAAAGGTAAACATTTATCAAGTTATGTTTTATTCATTAAACTTTTTTTGTTAATAACTTTTTAATAAACAATAAGCGACGCTTAAAACTTCTTGAAAGATACTCAGGATAGTGACCTTGACAACATATGTTAAGGTCAAGGTTATTGGGACTGGGTCCGTTATTATGCACTTTTACCGAAATGAATATGTTCCAAGTGGGTCCGCATCTATCTCAAGTAAAAATACATTTAGTTTTGAAGCAATGAGCTTTCTGAGTGACTGCATGGAACCAAGGCCGTAAGTACCAATCATCCTACTATTTTCTGCCGTAGGTATCATGCCCATTCCAGAAGCCCAAAAAACGTTTTTATTTTGTCCCATTCGCCTATCGCCGTGCTAATTTTTTATTAAGTGTTTAAACAAAACCAAAACATTTTGTGCGCCTCTGAAGTGTTCATGACTTTGAACTTTTGTAGAAGATGTTTTATGCATTAAGAAAATTTTCTGCGTGTATTGCATTGTATTTCTTACGCCGTATATGTACAAGGATATTATAACACATATTGCACAATATTATTTTGTTAATTTTATTAGGACATCAAGTACTTTACCCACAAATGAAGGCGGAGTACCTCCTACCTCCATAGAGCCTGTTTTACCGCCTCCGTGTGTCAACACCTACAGTACGTCGGTATCGCTATCACCTGCAAGCGTAGATCGTTCCACGTCCAGCTGCAGCAACCCTAACGTCCGGGAGTGTCTTATTTCGAGCGTGGATCCTAATCCTTTGGGCGTATAAATCCCTAAAGACCTCTTCCTTAGCGGCTAGAGGCACAACAAACATCTCGAATATAAATTCCTCAAAACGTATGTGTAATCATGAATTCATATTAAATTTTCATCACAATAAATACAAAATCATCAGAGGCAAAATCATACACCTTTTATTTTTAAAAACTTAGTAGTTTTTCGCTCTGAATCAAAACATTTGCTTTCCGTTTCTTTCCAACATCCGCAAATAAAAAATTATTCACTATAACAGTATTTTTCACACCTTTGCAAGAAAAAAATCAGACTCGACCAAAAATGACAAAGATCATTTGAAAGAGTGAGTTTCGATTGCGCACATTACCGATCGGACATGACAATATTTCCCAATCGAACACAGACCAAATCGGACACAGGCTCGATCGGACACAGTCCCGATCGGACATAGGCTCAATCGGACACAGTCCCAATCGGACACAGGCTCGATCGGACACAATTCCGATCGGATACATATGGTTGCAATCGGACACAGGCCCGATCGGACACAGAACAGTTCCGATCGGACACAGTTCCGATCGGACACAGTTCCGATCGGACACAGTTCCGATCGGACACAGTTCCGATCGGACACAGTTCCGATCGGACACAGTTCCGATCGGACACAGTTCCGATCGGACACAGTTCCGATCGGACACAGTTCCGATCGGACACAGTTCCGATCGGACACAGTTCCGATCGGACACAGTTCCGATCGGACACAGTTCCGATCGGACACAGTTCCGATCGGACACAGTTCCGATCGGACACAGTTCCGATCGGACACAGTTCCGATCGGACACAGTTCCGATCGGACACAGTTCCGATCGGACACAGTTCCGATCGGACACAGTTCCGATCGGACACAGTCCCCATAGTGAAGCTAGGTCCACCCTACAATTGTTGTGTGGATGGGAAAATGTATGCGTGGACACAGTGGGTTCCGCCCCCCCCCTACGGGGGGGCTTCACTATCAAGAAATTAGACACATAGATTTGCATTGAACCTCGCTTCGCGTGGAAAGTTGTAAACCTATGTGGAACCTTACTTCGCATTAAAAAGTATATGCGTAAAGGCAGTATGTTCCGCCCCCCCCCCCGTACGGGGGCTCCACTATCAAAAAACTAGACACATAGGTTTGCGTTGAACTTCGCTTCGCGCGAAAAGTTATAAACCTATGTGGAACCTTACTACGCATTAAAAAGTATATCCGTGGAGGCAGTATGTTCCGCCCTCCCTCTACGGGAGCTCCACTTCCGGAAGATATAAGCTAACCCAAACCTATATATTTCTGATATACTGTGTCCCATCGGGGCTGTGTCCGATCGGGACTGTGTCCGATCGGACATGTGTCCAATCGAGTCTGTGTCCGATCGGGAAATATTATCGTGTCCGATCGGTAATGTGTGCAATCGGGACGATCCCATTTGAAAGAGGCTTTTATTGCTGCAGTTATAAGCGAGCCTGCAGGAAAGATGGATTCTGTGAATTACTTTGTTTTGAGATTGGCCGAAGGCCTTCGAAAACTTCCGTACACAGAGCGTGCCAAATTAGAAATTAAATTTCTAAGTAGGATTATGGAGATTCAAGAAAGATTAGGTAATGTGTGAACATAAATACTTGGATTATTTTAGAAACAGATAGCATGAAAAGCAGAATTTATTCTGATATTATGCTTCAGCTTTTCTCTATACGCATTCTATACTCCGTCCAAAGAGAGAATAACATCGGTCCGCGCATAGGCGGGCAAAGTGGGGAGAACATGGCGACATACTCAATACCGTATATGTAGATATAGCTTCTGTGGGTGGAGACCTGCGCGAAACGGACGAGTTTTCGTCCGACCCGATGTTATTCTCTCTTTGGCCAGAGTATACATGAGATGAATATTTATATTTCAGATTCGGAACAGTCTTCATAGGACACTTTAACACGATTTCCATTTCATATGTATTACAATAATATAATTTTATGTCTAAGTTTTTGTAATTCACAATATAATTTCATATACCAAAATTTTCATGCTTTTGAGTTTATTATTTTTTCTCGATTTTCCGAGAATATGTATATACAACACACGACAGATAAACACATTGGAAAAGTGCAGCTTCATTTTAGGTTCATCGATCGGCCTGTTTTTCGTGTTTTTCGCATAAAAAACCTTGTTATGATTGTCATAAACGCTATGATTTTTATTTTAAAATAAAAAAAGATTTTGAAATAAAAAATTATCATATCGGATGACTATTTATAGGCTTAAAAATCGTTACATAAAGCCTCATCCCACTGCCATTCTACTGCCACGGAGTTCATAAAAAAATCGGCATAACTATTTCGCACTTTTGCAGCATATCGACCAAACGCATTCAATTTCTGTAAATGTACCTCCATGACTTACCGCTATGTTATCTTCTCTGCTGTTCCTGGAGTATACTCTTTCAGATATAGGTACTACTAACTCATTTTGCATTATGAAATTATGCAAAGCAGTTGTTGCTTGAACAATTTTTACTGCTGTGGCCAAAGAAGCGCTGATTGGCTTTCGATAGATTCTCCACCGAGATGCGAGCAGTCCAAATGCACTTTCAATGACACGCCGAGCTCTACTTTAACGATTGAACACCTTTTTCTTGAAATTAAGATTCTTGCTCCGAGGACATGGTCGCATCATATACGGTGTTAAAGTGAATGCTTCATCTGCAACCAATACGTATGGAAGCTTCGGTCCATTCACTCCCACTTGGGTTGGTTCCGGTGTGACCGGACAATGTCGGTCGAGATGGAGAGTAAGCTATTAAATAAGGTTCTTTCTACCTTTTCAGAACGGTCGCCAGTTCGTTTGACCACCAACGAACAAGGTGTAGCACTTCCAGCGCCTTTTCAAGATGGCCGCTGGACAGGATCGTGCACGTCTGGGTGACACAACTTCCCCAAGCACGGCGAAGTATCCTTTTCCCAGGAAATCTTCTAATCTGTTCCTTTCTTTTATGTTTCAGGTCGCCGCTGGATCGGATTATCGCCCAAGGACTCGGACTACCAAAAAGACACCATTGGATGAAACAAGAGATCTGGACTTCACGGATTCAAAGGTAAGTAATAACTTTGCACATTGTTTAGAAATATATAAAACGTATAATATATTTAAATATAGACTTTACTTTGAACAGCCTTTTGTATAATCTTTTCGCGTACCCCCACCGCACGGAGATATATGTCGCGTATATAAAACGTAATCAGAATTTAACACTTAAGCTACTCTTTACTAGCCTTAATTCCAACACAAGTTAAATATATAAAACAATAAAACTTACTTTCTAATTAACTCCTAAACTTATCCTAAACGAAAGAGTAGAAGTGCCGCTCGCGGCGTGTAGATGTGTTCACGTGTAGTGGAGTATTCTGACAGTGTATCTTGTGCTTCTATCAAAAGTGTAAAAGTGTGTGTGTTTGTGATCCGGTGCAGGTGTATCAAAGTGTAAAAATGTATATGGTGTACACTCGTGTGCAAGTGTACAAAGTGTAAAAGTGTACACTCGTGTGCAAGTGTACAAAGTGTAAGAGTGTACACTCGTGTGCAAGTGGGCAAAGTGTAAGAGTGCGTATTGTTTCGAGAGTGTGATTTATGAACTAATATAATAATCTTATCCTAAATAACTTATAATCTATATTTACACTGTTACTACCCCGCGTGGTCAGCAACATCCTCAGACTCGTCCGAGCTGCCGATCTTTTCGAGCACCTCGTGTTCTGCCCCTTCGGTCCCTTGACTTGCCTTTGTACACTTTTGTACCTAGGTGGTTTCTTCGCCGTTTGGACCTTCTTCTGCACCTGGTCGTTCCCCTCGGCTCCCGGGGATCCTCCGGCGTCATTTTTTCCCTCCGGCTTCACCGGAAGATCCATATTTTTATTGTCGAAATGGATGCCAATGTCGCTGTTTCCAAAAACGCCTCCATCACTTCGATGTTTTTCAGCGCCAATATTTAGCATCAAGAAACAGTAATTGGCATCGCTAATTGCCATTAAATTGATGCTGTGTCTCCCTTTGTAGTTATAGTACGTTGATCCACTATTAGGTGGAGCCTGCAATAATACAATTGATTTTTAATATTTTTAACAATCAATAATAATAATAATAATAATAATAATAATAATAAACTTACATCAACGTCTCATGTTTACCATCCATCGCCCCAATACAGTGTGGATAATTCCACAGAGCCTCAAATTCCCTGGCTACTTTACGCCAGTTGTCTGCCGTTGGGTTGAGAAATCCTTTTTCTTTTAATTCCTCCCAAATGACTTGGCATGTTTCGGAAATAATTGTTAAAACTGTATCGTTTCCCACACGGAACACATATGACACAGATGCCATACTGTCGCCGCTGGTAGCGCTATTTCTAAACGAGTACGTGGTGGAATTGAGTCTCAAACTACGTACTGCTTCGTTATTTTTGGCTCAATAATTTATAAAAGTTTTTCAAACAGAACTGGTGAGATCCGTAAGAAATTAAAATACTTTGGATCATTTGAGCGTATCATTTCTGGGATTAGATTATCGCTCGCACCCTGCAGGAATCGTCTCTCGGGCATGAGAATGGGCCGAACCCATATTCTTCTTTCCTGTTTAGTCCTCTTTTTGTTTTCTCTTTTCACCATTCTTTTATAAAGCAAATATAAAGTGAGCAACTTTCTTTGCATATCTTTCTGATACCAATGGTGTACTGGCGATTTTCTAAAATATTTTTTTAACAGTCCGCAGATCCACAAAAATGCGGTTTTTGAATTCATATCACTTCTTATTCCTGGTCAATGCTTGCACCTTATTTAAATTAAAATATATCTACAATATTATAATATATATACAATATAAGCTAATCTATTAACGGTATCGATGGTATCGGTCAGGTAGCGGTGCCACATTCGCAACATCCGTTACATGAAATCAGAAGCCCTAGGTCCCCATGGGGTGGAATGAGCAAAGCATAACGACTAATATGTGCCAATAATTACTTTTTAACCATTCTATTTACAAGTAATTATTATTATCACGTTCATAAATGTTACATTTAATGGGTTTCCTAATAGAAATATTTAATTTAATGCTTAAAATATTCAAATAAAGTTTGAACAAATTTCAAATGGAGATTCGTGATTGGTCGCGCGCAATCCGCGCTGCTTTCGTTACGCTTCGCGAGTACATAGGGATCGTGAATCCGCGCAATGAAAACAGCGGAACGCTTGTGATTGGTCAAGGCTCTCGTTCCGCAATTTTCTGCGTAAGCCGTGTCGCTGCATGGGTTTGCACTCAGTGTTATTCGTTAGCGGGAAAGTGACCAAGAGAGTAGTCTAGTGTATGTGAATAATTGTGTTTTGTATCTTCGTGTTCTCAAGGAAAAGCGATTGTTTGGTCGAAGTTTTACTGCTCAGAATCTGTTGATCGTTTTTGGATTAATATCCATTAACTCTGTAGTGGACTCTGCGAGACAAAGTAACATTTTTGGTAGCAAATACATGGCATTGTGAGACAAAGGCCTGGTCGGCCATAATAACTACATTTCTTCTCGGTGTGCTCTTTGTTTTGTATATCTCAACGAGAACTTGGCTGAAGCCGCTTATTCTTCACGCTCGAGAACTAACATCGTTTTAATCAGAGGTAATCCTTTTTCTTTTTTACATTATATTCTATCATTTATATATATTAAGTATTTATATACAGGGTATGCCATTTTAATGTATCCACTAAAATATCTAAAAATCTATAAGTTTAAGACAAAAATGTTTTAAACAAAAGTTGTATGACTCATAGGGGGACACATGATGAAAATATGAAATATGTCGTAAAATATTTAGTTTTCGATAATCTTACCGTAATACTTTTATGTACAGAATAATGAGTCAAATCAATTAGTAAAAAAAAGTAATTGTTTTTAAGAAAAAGTATTTATTAAAAGTAACTATTTACAATGTATTTTTTAAAACAATTATTTGTTTTTTTATTTACACTAATTGATTTGTTTGGCTGTATTTCAGTAAAAAAAATGGCAGAAGGTTGAACTATACACCTATTACCCTCTCTTGAGAGATAAATAAATTTGCGTTGCGAGTGTTTGGTCAATTTCACACATTTTCGAATTTTAGCTCGGAGAGGGGTTCATTTGCGGACCCATGTTTATAAGAAAAAAAAGTCTTATTTTGACTTCTAGAACACGCTCCCAAAGTTTAGTGCATCATTTCAGATACACCCTGTATATTAGGTTGCAATAACTAAAATGTCGTATTATATTGAGTTGAACGGAAAGTTCGTGCTGTTTATTGCTAACAGATAAAGACCAAAAAAACGGCACAAACTTCCGTTCAACCCAATATACAGGGTGTCCCAAAGCACCCTTGACAACGCTCGTGAGCAGATAGAGCATAGTAAACTGAACAGAAAAGTCCTGTACCATTTTTTTTTATAACACTTAATAAAGGAGTTATTATTGAATAAAATCTGGCCAATCAGCGCCGACTTTTAGCCGGACGTACGTCGGTGAGCCGCTCGCCTGGTAGTGTGCGCCGCCATAGCGACGGAGCGCTCACGCACACTAGGCGCGCGGCTAAAGATCGGCGCTGATTGGCCAGACTTTACTCAATAATAACTCTTTTATTAAGCGTTATAGAAAAAAATGTTACAGGACTTTTTTGTTCAGTTTATTGTATTCTACCTGCTCACGAGTGTTGTCAAGGGTGCTTTGGGACACCCTGTATAGGGGAAAGTAGGGTAAAACCGGATACTTTTTTGGATTTGGCTTCCTACAAAAAATCTGAGAGTAAAAACAATTTTGTCGACCGTTAGTAATCGGTAGTGAACCTTAAACTATGAAAAAATAAGGCTAGTTGCTGAAAAAAAATTTTTGGTTACCAAGAATAACAAGATTTTCTGGAGAAGTCAAAGTATCTTGTGTATCCGGTTTTGTCCTACCGGTAGGGTAAAACCGGATACCCATTTGAAAATATGCAAAACACCGTGTAATTATAAAATCTAGATTTATTTTAATCAAAATACAATATAAAGATGTATTCTATTGACAAAAATCACAAATGAAGATGTCCTCTTGTTCGACATTGCTGCAGGATTTCCTTATTTAACTTTTTAACTTTTTAACTTTATCTCAAAAAGCTTTTTTTTTTAGCGATTTCTTTTTCTGAGTGTTAGTTTTCATTTCCAACTGCTTTGTGTAGGGAGATGAAGTCAGGATAACAGTTCTTCCTCTTTTTATTGCATAAAATGTATAAATATGGTTTTGCCCCAACACAAGGAAAGTAACAAATACGGCTTAATATATATTGTATATTATTTTAAATCTTAATGCTCAATCGTTTAGAAATATATTCTTATGTGATATTCTTGCTATGTTACAGTATTACCACACAGATTATTGACAATAAAAAAGGTCTACATATACATATATAATTGAAGATCTGCAACAAGTGTAACCAAGGACAATTTAATCTTGCGGCGAATCCAGACATTAAGAGTAAAAGATTTAATAGATCAGGTAAGTTTTATATCATTTTTAAATTTTGGTTTTATAGTGAAATTAATTAAGCCATTTTTCATTGCAATTGGCTTTTACAATGACTTGAAGCTGACTTATTTAAGGCCTCCGCACAATCGAAAATATAAGGAGGAGGAAATAGATATTAGAGATAAAGAACTGACTTTTGTTAGCAACTTAACTTAACTTTACTTTGTTAAGCAACTTTCTCTTTTTTTTAACAGCGTCACCGGATGGTAACTTTTAGCGTGTCTTCAACCTGTCTTTCCAGGTTATGTGACACAATATCTCTTGCGAGTAACTTTCTTTTCAATTTTTCAGGTTATGTGGTGTGTACAAGCTATCGCTTATATTTTTTATGTGTTAAACTGTTCTTTATTTCTTATTCCTTATTTTTAATTGCTAATGTCTGTTCCTTATATTTTTGATTGTGCGGGTCCTTTAAGTTTACTGACATTATAAGAAATGACATTTTATATTGAAGAAATATTATGCGTGCATATATAATAAAATTAATCTTAGTACCTTTATCTTAATTAAAATAATATGCCGTATCTTAATATAAATTATACTAATTAATAATGTAATTAACAATAAAATTAATATAGTACAAAAATTTTTTAAAAATTAACAGTATATAATATGAACTAAAAATAGTATAATATTCTCTATAAAAATAATAATACTCTCTTTCTCTCTCTCCCTCTCTTTAAAAATAATACTAATAAATATTATAACATATTTGAACAGAAATATTGCAATGAATCGAAAATGGTTCAGAAAAGACATTTCATGTGTGTCAAAACGACATTTAAAACGGCTAGCTACACAAGAATCCGAAATTGTTTGTGATGCTTTATTAAGCACGACTGCAGCGTCATCTTATAGTAACATTGATTGAATAAATGCACAGAACATTTGGAAACTGTTTCTACAGTTAATTCAGATGTAATAAATATTTAAAGTGCTGAAAATGCTGTAACCGAAAAATATTTTGTTTAGGAATGAAACGAAAAGAATGATATAGCGAACGTGCAACAATCCTCCATTAGCGATTCTTATGAATCAAAGATTTATTTAGTATCTGAAAATGCAAATATAATAGATGGCAATTTGAAAAATTATCTTGCTTCCTGGGTTGTACAACATCAAATTTCACATACGGCTCTAAGGGCACTGCTTCAGAGATTAAGAAATCATTCGTGTTTTTCATCATTATCTTTAGATGCACGTTTAATTTTAAAAAATCCGAGAAAACAAGAGATACATATAGTAATGCCAGGAATGTACTATCATTTTGGATTACAAAAATCTGTATTGAATATATTAATTTCCATAAAGAGCAATGTTGATAGTATAGAAATAGCTATTAATATCGATGAATTACCACTCTCAAAATCATCAGAACAACAATTTTAACCTATACTTGGTTCAATTATTCCATATAATAATGTATTTGCAATTGGAATTTATTACGGAACAGAAAAACCCGCAAATGCAAACGATTTTTTAAAAGAATTTGTGAACGAGGCTACAGAAATGTGCGAAAATGGAATTTATGTCAATGGCCGTACATTGAAAGAAAAATGTATTCAATCCAAAAAGAAAAAACTTGTTATGAGTAAATGATTTGGTTAAATAGTACCAATGGACAATTAATTTGAATCAAATTAAAATATTGTTTAGAATGAGATACTGTCTGCTGAAAAGTAATGAATTATTTATTATATTCGAGATACACGAAGTGAAATGTAAAAATTATTTATTTATATAACTATTTTATTTACTATTTTTTAATGTTGCGCTACTAAAATTGAGTAACTATTTACCAGATTTAAATAAACAATTGTTCAATTTAAATATTTTACAGATTAAATCTTAATAAACACTTATCGTAGTAACAAAATATTAACTTAAATTCAATTAATCGTTTCATGAAAAACTCTTTCATAGATTTCAAATGAATTAAATATTTACTTATTGTTAGAATTTAGCATTCGAAATTAAAAAGCATTATCTCCTTTCAAATAAATTTTTGTTTCATTAGACATAAAAATAAGATGGTTCCCTATAAATATTTTATTAACTTATTAAATATTTATTGAAATGAAAAACATCATTTATCTAAAATAATTAAAATTGGTTTAAAATTGAATTTATATTAATTTCATCTTATATATTAAATATGAAATTAAGTGAAATGTTGTTACGGCATGCAGGCAGGTGATATACGGGAGCGTCCCGTTTGACCACGTTGATATTTACCACGGTTCCGATTGACCACGGTCCCGATTGACCACGTTGATATTGACCACGACGTCCTATTGACCACGGTCCCGATTGACCACGGTCCCGATTGACCACGATTCAAATTGACTACGGACCCGATTTACCACGTTGATATTGACCACGGTCCCGATTGACCACAGTCCCGATTGACCACGGTCCCGATTGACCACAGTCCCGATTGAACACGTTGATATTTACCACGGTTCCGATTGACCACGGTCTCGATTGACCACGTTGATATTGACCACGATCCCGATTGACCACGTTGATATTGACCACGGTCCCGATTGACCACGTTGATATTGACGTAAATATTGAGCATGTTAATATTGACCACGGTCCCGATTGACCACGGATCAATACATGTCGTTACTAGGGCATGTACTTTGCAAGTTGTAAAGCGAGGTCCATTGTGCCTGACTGGCGGAGGGGGTGCGTTAGGGGGGGGGGCGAAAGCCCCCCTTGCACCTCCCCGCATGTGTGTGTGTTACATGGTTTTTCAATCGGGACCGTTGTCAATATAAACGTGATTAATCGGGACCGTGGTCAATATTAACGTGGTCAATATCAACGTGGTCAATCGCAACGTGGTCAATCTCAACGTGGTCAATTGGGACCGTGGTCAATCTCAACGTGGTCAATCGGAACCGTGGTCAATATCAACATGGTCAATCGGGTCCGTGGTCAATTTGAACCGTGGTCAATCGGGACCGTGGTCAATCGGAACCGTGGTAAATATCAACGTGGTCAATCGGGACTGTGGTCAATCAGGACAGTGGTCATTTGGGACCGTGGTCAATATCAACGTGGTCAATATCAACGTGGTCAATCGCAACGTGGTCAATCTCAACGTGGTCAATTGGGACCGTGGTCAATATTAACGTGGTCAAACGGGTGCCACTCATGTGATATACTCGCCGTCGTCAAAACGAGTGCTGTGCAACAGTCCCCCAAGGTGTTGCGATCCATACAGAACTTTCAGTGTACCGTAATTAATACATGTGCATCAATTATATATATTAATAAAGGAAACTTTATAAACCTTGGCAAATTATTCAATCAATAGTCATTTAGTACGAAAAAGGTATTTTGAAATAAATAAATTATAGCATTTATTTTCTATAATTATTACATTTATTAATATTCTACAAATATAAATTTATATATAAACATTTATTTATAGTAACATTTTTATTTTGAACTCAAATCAACTTCTTTTGCTTATACTAAGAAAAAAATGTACATGGAATATAATTTCTTTCATTAGACAAGAAATGTTTTTTATAAACCTTATAGTCTACGAGTATGTTTTGCTGTATTGTGACCCAATTGTTACTTTGTTTTACCTCAAACGATTGAAAATGGTTGCAATAACAAACATTAGAATATGCTTGACACAGAAAATAAACTTCTTTCAGAGAATTTACTAATATATACTTAATTTTTGCAAATGAAAAATGGAAGTTATTACTCATATTTATAATATTATTGATTGTGTAAAATGTACCATTGACCCTAACCCATGAAATTGAATCATAATCATAAAACGATTCGGAAGGTAGAATCTGCTTAATGTTATCAAAATCTTCAACTAAAAATAATTTTGATTGTATCGCTCCTTTAGTCACTTGTAATGAAAAACCTTCGTCATTAATAAATCTATTACAAAGATACAACTGATGCCTAACAGCAAAAGTATAGGATGGATTCTTGCGCGATGTAACTACTTTACTATTATTCTTAAACATTTTATGCTTGCCTTCAAAACGGATAGAAGACATATGTTTTAATGGGCCAAATTTACGCATAAGCTGACCATAATGAAGTAAATTATGATGTTTTATTCTGAGTTTACCCTCAAAAAGCTCCAAGTATAATTTCAAATATTGCGAGACGGTGGATGAAAAAACATTTATTATTTCATTAGAAATAATATCGAATAAAACAATATTAGTGATTTGACGCATCATGAGATACAGTTTCCACGTCGGATTTCCTATAGGGACTAAATCGCCAACAAAAATAACCAAATTATCAACAAGATAATGCATTTCCGAAGCAGTAAGAATTATTTTTTTATTTTTTATTGCTTCATGTTTTAAAACGGAAGTTTTTATCACGACTTGAACTGACAGTACAAATTCTTTCATTTAATATTTCTATAGTAAAGAACTTATATTTATCAATGAGATTGCTCAAAACTTTAGCCATATCATAACGGCAAATGCCTTCAAGTATATCGTGCATAGGGTCAACTGACGCGTTGTTTATTACATGATATCCAGGGATATCATTGAAAATGTATTTTTTAATTACACAAAAAGAATGTTTAGAAGCATGTTCTGAATAATTATCAACTGTCCTTAAAATTGGGAATTTTCTAGTGTCATATTTTGTATCTGTTCTTCAGTGGCTACACATATTCTACAACAATACGACTGATTAAAATTTTTACTAAACCCAAGAATAGTATTTAAACCTAAGTTATCCCCTACTATATAACATAATTTGAAAAAAACCCTTTTCTCTTTATCATTTTTATTTATAACAATCCCATGACTCACAAGCTCTCGAATTTCATTAATAACATTAATAAAAATTTTGTTATTGCCTAACAATTTATGGTCCTCATATTTATGCAATTGGACTAAAAATATGTTTTCTAACTTACTCACATATTCTGGTGGCAAACATGGAATACAGCAGTACACTGCCACAAGTTTATTTTTACATTTTTGAGAACCCAATGGATTGTTGATTTTAAAATCGTCAAAATAAATTATGAAAGGAAGAATATATCCACTTATTTCGTTTAACGCAGATTCCCAAAATTGTCCTTGAAAAACTTACTGTAAATCTTTATTTATTCTGCATTTTACAACAAATAAATCTATTGCATCGAACACATTTGGGAGTTCCAAAAAACGTTTTAAAACAAATTTTAAGGGAATGAAACTTAACTTACTACAATAAACTTTGTTTTGGGAAATTTTTCTGACTTTTCCGAAATTCAAATATGTCCGAACAATTATATTTTTAGGCAAAAGGGACAATTTATTTGTTCTAAATACTTGAAAGTCTTTCTCTCTGATTTAAGGAATGCAAAACCATTTTTTATTATGTTTAAAGAAATGTTCAAATTATTGTTATTTTTACAACACTGTTGTAAAGCTTGTATACTCGTTGCTAAATAAGTTTCACTTACAGTTTTAATAATTTTAAGTATTGTTTCTCTACTTAATGTTAAGTCAGCATACAGTTTTACTACAGTACAAAGAGCCGATTTAAAAACAGTTGATTGGTAAATGTCAATATCAAACTTTTCATCATTTACGGAATCATTCATTTCAATCGTCTTATAAATCTTTTCCTGACCCTCATTAGAATTGTTCGAATTAAAATTAGAAATAGTTGAAGTCGCATCAGAAAATTCAGAAGCGTCTGTATCAAAAACAATATCACTTATTTGCTTTGAAGTTATACTTGAAGCTAATTTTGTTTCTGATATATGTTTATTGAGAACGTGTCTCCGTAAAGAATAAACATTAGTAAACTGATCATCACAATTGTCAAACTTACATGTAATAGTGGAATTTAACATAAACTTATGTTTTAACCTTATATGTTGCATGACAAGGTCCATGGTTATAAATATTTTTTCGCAAAAAAAACAATTCATTTTGAAAGAAGATTTGTCTATCGACCAATTTCAGTATTTAAAGTCAAAAAAATAAATATAATTAAAACCTGCAAAATTCGGCGTATTACAAACTCACTAATATGATAAAGAAATAAAGAAAATGAAGAAAATCCACAGCCAAATATAATTTAAACAGAATAGACCATACAAAAATTTAATTTTCTTAAATACATAATTTCACAATCCTTATCATGCATTTTTCGACAGCATAAAGAGAAGCTCTTTTATAAACTCCATCTATTTTTTTCATTGTTTTCGGAGGTATTAGATGAGGTAAAAGTTTAAACATCGTTAATATTTTTTTGTCTAAAACATATAATAGATTTTTTTTCATCAGATATGTTGATATTTGTAATAACGTATAAATAATAATAAAAAAATAAATACCATTATTCAAGTCTTCTTCTTTTATTTTATTGAGCATTTAATATCCATCGTCATCATTAGGATCAATCGAAAAATTTTGAAGAATGATATTGAAAAAACGTTTAAAATTTGATTCGCTTAAAGCAACGTTTGAGAGAGACATTTTGCTGAAATCTTGGATTATGAGGTTATAACCTTGTGGATATTTGTAATGTATCCATTTAGAAAAAATATTAGACAAATTTTTATCTTGATTATTGTACAGATCTTTTTTTCGTTGTAGACCAATGTAATAGAACCTCTATCCAAGGAGCACCATTAGCCTCTAACCATTTCATACTTTCAACAACTTTTTCTATAAAAAATAAAAAATTTTGCAACAGCTAAATTTAAATATTATACATACATATTATGTATAAATATTATACATATAACTGAATAAATATAATGCTACCATCTGGAACATCGTTCGCAACCTCTCCTATTGTTTTTTCAATTTCGCCATAAAATTTTTTATTCCTGCTTCTCTTATTTCTCCACATTGATAACCAACCAATTTACCTTTAGATGCTTTAGATTTGTTATCTATTGCATTTTTCTTTTTTATTGGAGAAATATAATAAGTTTTTACAACTTCAGTTGGAAAAGTCTCACAAATTTTTTCAGCGACATATTTTGCTATATCATTTGGCAACCTGTGAAAGTATGTACTACGATAACTATGATCACTATGATATTCAATATTAAATAAATAAAATGAATTGTACAAACTTACTCTGAAAATCTTTCATCAATATAAGTAAGTACTATATCGCAAATTTTATTTCTTTGAGCTTCAGTGAAGTTTTTTTGTTTTTCATAAGCTGTAATAATTCTTAAACCTAATTTTTGTTTCGAGAGAATTTCTTTTATTGATAAAAAAGTATTTTTAATAAATTCTGATTTTCCTACAAAACAATTTTCTCTCTTCAATTCATTTTCTTTTTCAATATTTGAAGTAGTAGTAATTAAGTCTGCATCAGTATTTTCATAATCTAATTTCTGGAAGTTAAAATCGCAGAATAGTATATATGTAACATAAATAAACAACAAGAACTTATAAATTTATTCTGAAACTTTAAATTTTAAAAGAAACAAATCGGTTTTACCCTTTTTTTAAATGTAGGCTGTGCATCTTTTTCTTTATTTTCAGAACTTATTAATGGCCTGCTAAAATTACGTTGCCAATATTCAATAAAAATGGCTCTATCACCTATTGTTTGGATCAATTCGTTGATCATAGGTATTGTCAAATTTTTTAATGCCTTTATATTAATTCGCTCTTCTATAAAAATAAGATTTTACATTTGTATAAAGAAGTTTATCTTAGCACGAGTCCATGAATTAAATATTAAATAAACAATAATTACTTACTTGTGAATGTATCAATCAGAATTTCCAAATCCAAATTTCGTAGTATCTCCTTAACTTCGTCATCAGCCATACTATCTTTTTTTACTATCTTCTTACAGGTAGAAAGTACTCGAGTCTATCAGTCGAAAAGCACACATGTGCCCAATTCGCTAGATCTTCAGTAAAAAAATACAATACGCATTTTACGCAGTTAATCCGATCCAAGAAAAGCAACAATGTCGAGAAATGTCTACTTACCTTGCTCGCAAAAAGTCGCTCGCAGCTTGCACTGTTACTTGTCTTACAAGTAACGTACCTTTTGCGTATTTACTCTCGATGGTTCGCGCCTTCAATTTCCAGCGGTTTATGTCACACGCGAATATAGCCTTCGTCTTACTTGCACGTTTGGTCAAAATAAAACCACGATGCATCGATCAAGATGCGTTCACTCACTTTAACCGTGCCCGATTGTTAATTCATGTGCTCGTGATCGTTCACTTGTCTCGGTCGTTGTCGTGGTTTGCGATGTTTTTTTGTCTAACATGCCCACTCGGGATTTTGCGTATCAATCGGCTGCGTCGCTCGCATATATTGATTTTACCGACTCGCGTAATCAAAGATATCATCGTCAGTTAATATCGACTGATATCGAAATTTTGAGACACTTATTTTGAAAAAATATTTAACATTAAATTAAAATGTAAATCAAATAATATTTATTAAAGTTCTTACAAAGATTCTTTAATTTCAAACAAATACATTTTGTATTTGAGTCAAATAATCTTTACAAAATAGTACATTATTATTAAGTAAATTAAAAAATTGGTTTGAAAAAATATTTATTTAAGTCTATTTCTTTAATTTAATTATATCAGATTTTTCAATTTTAGAGAATAAATTATTCAATTTGAATAAAGATTATCTTAATCAAAGTTATTTATTATTTGTTTTAAAATTATTTCACATTGAATTAAACCTTTCTCTAACTTGTCTACATATATATTTAAAGTAAGTCATTGTTTATTACAATCTGATAAACGACCTCTTAATGTGACTATATCATATTTGAATTAATATATTTATTTGAATTGAGTAAATTTTATTTTCAGTGTATAGGCGTGTTATATGGCGATTGTGAGTGTTTTACAATTCCTCCTTCTAACAGTTCTTCTACCTGCTTGTTTATTTCCTCTTTATGAATTTGCGGAAATCGATACTGACGAGTGTTTATTGGTTGGTCATCTGTAGTAGGTATTCGATGTTGTAATACGTGAGTTGCGGTTAATTTTTCTCCAGGAATATGAAATCGATCTTGACTGTCCGTTATTAATTTTATAATGCTTTTTCTCTCTGCTTCATTTAAATGTTCTAATCGCAATGATTCTATGATTTCGGCAGGTCGATTCTTTCCTTTTTCTTCGGAGATTGTTAGACAATTATGCAAATTATAATTATCAACTTCTTGTTTTCTTTTATATCTTGTTTTGCGTTTCCGCATAAATTTTTCTAAAATTTCTTGAGAGTTATTCAACAAGGATATAAGAATTCTTGAAGACGGTTTATTTTTATTTTTAATATTTCGTAGATTCGAATCTTTAATTTTTAAATTATATTTTCGAGCCTCTTCAAGGAGGTCTTTCATTGCAACATGAGAGGTTTTTAGTTCATTATCATTTTTTTCTTTAAATAATCCAACCTTAGGAAATTTGATATCTAGGGAGAATAAAGGACTTCTCCTTTTTTTGAAATAAGGTTTTGCCGAAATACGTAGTGAGGTTTTATAATTTTCCTCCTCGCAATCGACGGAGCTAGGATTTTCTGACAAGGTTTGGAAATTTCCCTCCGAAATCCTAGAATTATTCCCTTCTTGAGAGGATTGGTAATTTCTCTCTTCAAGGGTTTTTAAATTAATTAAATTTTTAGGAGAGGTTTGGTAATTTCCCCCTCCAGGAATGGTTGGATTTATTAGATTTTCAGAAGAGGTTTGATAATTTCCCTCTCCAAAGATTTTTGAATCATTCAATTCTTTATTTTTCCTCTCGGTTTTATTTTTGATCTTGTCTTTATTTTTAATTTTATTTTTATTTTTATTTCCTTCTTCATTTAAGGTTTTTTCTTCGTCTTCATAATTAGTTTTTTCGATAATAATATTTTCTTCATCCACATTTTCACTTTCATTTTCAATGTTCATATTATTTTCATAATCGTCGAATCCGTAAGTAGTTTCTTCTTCCTTATTCCTCGGTTCTTTTGAACTATTTAGAGCCTCAATTTTTGAGTCATGGTCGTCTAATAATTCGCTCAATGGTTTTAGGCGCAAAGTCGGAACATGTACTTCCGCCTCTTCATCTAAAGTACTTATAACGTTTAAATATGCCTTTCCGGCAACGTTCTCCACGATGGTGTCTCCCAAATAAATTCCATGTGCCACCTTTAGTCTCGGTATATATCCTACTTTTAGTTCTGGATTTTCTATTCTTACATAAAATAATGATTCGGATCGCGGAGCTACTATAATGGCTTCAGGTGATAAGAAAGGTATGTTGATTCCGGATACATCCAAGTGCCCTTGTGCATAATCTATTTTCGATGAGGTTTGTTTAAAGAAATCGTTTCCTAATATGCCGGATTGTGAAATTGGAAAATCGTTAGATACAATATGAAATATAACCGGTATTTCAAAAAGAGTTAATGTAATTTCACCTAAGGTGTACACAGGATAATTATTTATACCGTTCAACTTGAGGATATTAGTATAATTAATATTTATTTCTTCGGGAACGAGATTTTCTTTAATTATATTAGGTCCAGATCCCGTGTCTAGCATAAAAGTTATACTAGTAGTTAAATTATCGATGTTGATTTGAACGGTAGGCACGCGACTATGTTTGTCGAGGTTTACAGTCACGGGCCTTATGGTAGTTCTGTCCTTGTCTACTTGGCTACCTGAGTTTTGGACGGGTGCGGCTCTCGTTCGGACCCCTGCTGTGCACCCGACGTCGAGGGGCCGTTGTAGTTTCCCTGATTATTTTCCTTTTTTCGAAAGTTACTGGCATGGCGTAATTGACAATTTTCGAGAAGATGACCTTGCTCCTTGCAATAGCGGCAGAATAAAGAATTCCTAGATCCCGTTTGCTGGTTTAGTTTTGATCGACAATCTTTAGCAATGTGTCCGAAGTTGTTGCAAATTTGACAAGTTACGCGAGTTTTATTTCCCGCATAACGTTGTTCGTTCTGTTTCTTCCAACAATTATTTGCAGAATGGCCGGGTCTTTCGCACCATTGACAAATTACCGAGATTTTATTGTTATTAGTTGTATTATTCTGTCGGCAAGATTTTGCATCATGACCGGATTTTAAGCATAATTGGCAAGTTATTAATTTCCCTTGAACTACGTTTACTGGTCGGCGTTGCTGTGGATCGCGAAAGCGGCATTTCTCTGCTCCATGCCCACGTTTTTTACAAATTTGACATACTAATATCGCGGTTCCTAAATCAATTTGGTTGTTAACTTGTTGAGATGTTTGTAAATATTTCTTGCAGTTACTGCCTACGTGCCCTTCTTTATAACAAATCCGAAGATCCGAAGGGCATTCTATTGTATTCGTAATGCCCGTGAGGTGTGGAAAAGGCAGTTTTGCATTTGTCGCCCTCTTCCATCGTGGTATCCGATCTACTTTATTTTAGCATCGCAGTATTAATTATTGTGGTGTCGGTTTCTATCTCTACTGTTACATTTGATTCGCTTGCGGTGCCGTAGATGTGCTCTTGAATTATTTTTGGTTTGCATATCGGATTTATATTGAGGTTTTTCTGACGCATTGGCTTTCTTAGGGACTACCAATTACGGTGCGTTCCATTGGCTCATGCTTGGTCGGATTATTTTATTTTTTAACATTTCTCGGACTTGTCGATTTACTTCCTCTTTATGCTTCTCCGGCAGGTGGTAAGGCCGTACGTTGACCGGTGAGCTATCTGCTTGCGCGATTGTGTTGGTGCAAGTCAGTGGTTCTCCTTCGATGTGGAATATATCGCTGTAATTTTCGCATATCTCTTTTATTGCTTTTAATTCCTCCTTATTTAAATGGTCGATTCGAAGGGCTTGTGTTACCTTTTCGGTACGCGGGATGTCATCTTCTCCTTTTTTCGCTTGTGTGGCGTTTATTTCCACCGTGTTTTCTTGTGCGATTTCTTCAATTGTTACTTGCGGCATTAACATTTCGATTATGTTATCCGTTGTATTTATTACACTTGCGGGACATAGATAATTTTGTAGGTCGACCAGATAGCTTCCTATAAATACTCCTGGTGCGGCTTCTTCTGCCTGAATGA
>NW_021848846.1:19917-20029 GCF_003651465.1 Formica exsecta | reverse complement strand
AAACTTGCGTACATAGCGATCTTATCTGTGTGAGTCGAGAAGCGTGATTCCTCCATTTCCTTAAAGTTTTATGAAAACTTTCGGTATATCTCAATTACAGGTACGTAACTAA
>NW_021848846.1:0-1181 GCF_003651465.1 Formica exsecta | reverse complement strand
TCTAACCTACAACATATTTAAGTAGCAATAAAATCGGTGATGTGTTATCTTTTATGCAGTTTTACCTTTTATATGTACTTTAATGTGACATAATTTTACATAAACACATCATGAAATATCTTATAAAATACTTACTTTTTGATTATGTTATGTTAATACCTTTATATACAGGGTGTCCCGCAACGTTGATGTCCACACTGAAACTGTGTATTCTTTTTGTCATTCTAAGTCAAAAAGTCTTAATACCCATATGCCCTAAAGTCGCTTGTTTCGAAGTTATAGCGAAAAAATGCAAAAGTAGTTATTTCTCACACTAATGCGAGAAAAGCACCTTTATGACTTACCTTACCGCACTAGTAGTGCGGAAATAACAGGCATTACAAAAAATATTGTATGTATGGCATGTGCGGAAGACAACGAATTACGTCGCATGAAGTTGCCGCATGAGCCAAAGCGAATGCGGCAATTTCATACTCGACATAATTCATTGTTTTCCACACTTGCCACACAAGATAATATTAATAAATTGACTGTCGTTTTAAGTGAAAACATCGCATAAATATAGCTTAGAAATTTCTCTTACCTACCAATCATGAGTACATTTTCCAATGAAGAATATGCCGATATTCATTTTATTTATGGTTTCTGTAATGGTAACGCACGTGCAGCAGTAACAGAATATCACTGACGGTTTCCTAATCAGCAAAGTACCAAATCGAAAAGTTTTTAGCAATGTCCACCGAAGCATTAAATTTACTGGTAAGGTCCCAAATAAAAATCTTGAGAGACCATTAAGGCGACATCGTCAAGTCGAGGATGCGATACTAGCAACGGTGGACAGAACTCCTACTATTAGTATCAGAAGACTTTCGGCGCAAACTAACGTCTCTAAAACGACAATTTGGAAAATACTGCGTGATTATGATTTATACCCATTTCATTTTATGAATGTTCAAGCTCTTCAACCAAATGATTATCCTGCACGCGTCAATTTTGTTTTTTCGCTATAACTTTGAAACAATCGACTTTAGGGCATATGTGTATTAAGACTTTATGACTTAGAATAACACAAAGAATACACAGTTTCAGTGTGGACATCACGTTGCGGGACACCCTGTATGTATATTTATGTATACATGTATACAGGGTAGGCCATTTTAATGTATCCACTGAAATATCTT
>NW_021848845.1:0-1895 GCF_003651465.1 Formica exsecta | reverse complement strand
AAATCTAAAACTAATAATCTGGTACCATTGCATAAACCTTCACTGGTACTAAGATTTCTAATAAGCATAACAATAGTGTATTTTCTTAAGCTTAATTCATGAGGTGGAAGACACTTTGGGTTTAAAGAGTTAAGATATTCTATCAGAATTATTTCATGTATATCATTATCTCCACCAGTCGTTTCAAGAGTATCCACACTTGTATAAACTTTCTCTGTCGTTTCATCCAACAAATTTACTACTTTTTCATTTATTTCATCAACATCGACATTCCTTGCTGATAATATAACGTTATTAGCCATAGTTTTATATTGTTTACGTATTATAATACCTCCGTATATGTCTTTAACCATATCCGAGTTTACGTTAGCTATACATTTTTCTGGAATGTGAACATTATCTGAGTAATCATTTAAAGAACCATTACCCAAATTTAGTAAAAATTGTGCAAAATCTTTTTCTTGTGGTAAAGTTCTCATATTTTGTGTCAATAAAAATATTTTAAATTGTTTCCATAGAATACTACATTTTATCGATAAATTTATAATTTCACAACGCGTAGCTCTTTCTTTTACAGGTAATAATTGTCTAAAGTCTCCACCAAGAAGAACGATTTTACCACCAAAATATAAATCATTTTGCATTATATCGCGTAATGTTCGATCCATTATTTCTAATACATAACGTGGTGCCATTGGAGCTTCGTCTATAATAAAAACATCCACAAGTTTTAAATTTTTAGCGTCTTTAGATTGAACTTTAATGTTCGATGTAGAATCGGCGAAAAGAAGTACAGGTAACCCAAAAACTTTATGTATCGTTCTCCCATTTGGAAGTAATGTCGCAGCAATACCGGTAAATGCCATTGTATTAACTATTTTTCCTCTATTTTTAAGTACATAATACAAGGTCGTATAAATGAAAGTTTTACCTGAACCACCTGGACCATCGATATAAAAACAGCTATCACTATTGTTACTTGTTGTTGCTACTAAAATAGTATCAACAATTTCTTTTTGTTCTATGCTTAATTGTTCATATTGTCGCATATCTATTGATGTATTTTCCTCAATCTGTTCTTCGTTGTCTGTTTCTTGTTCCTCTGTTTCCTGTTCCATTTCAGGAAAATTAGCAATATTTGATCCTTCCATTTGAATTAATAATATAATTATAAACTTTTTTTACTCCTATTATAGGTCCAAATCGTCTTATATAATCTTCCGACATATCTTTTTTAAACTCATCCCATAACTTTTTCGGGTGAACTGGTTGACAATGAATCAAAATTCGTACGAACAAATTACGAAGTCGTCTGGGCATCATCCAAACTTTTGCTTCATTCATTGCACGATACCATTCTTCATCATCTTCTATGAGTCCTAATGCTAAACATGCGGCGGTGAAAGTTTCATGCACCTCGTTATTAACTGTTCTTAATTCTTGAAAATTCGTATCTCCTTTAACATGTAATAAAAGTATACGTAAATGAAACAACTCTATTTGAGACGGACTGACGGAATACATACGACCGATACAATTAAAATATCTTTGACGTTTCTCCCAGCGATTAATGGTTCTGCCGTTAATTGTAACTTTTTTAAATACATAATGAGATGGAATATCACTGTATAAATATTGTTTCGCTTCCTCATCTCGAGCATTTAACTTAAAATAGTCTATCAACATTGTTACCCGTTCTACAGCAGATTTTATCGCATCATTATTAATATTATCATCAATTATTACACTATGTTCGTTTGGTAAATGAACCGGTAAACGAAATATAGCGTGACTTTTTTCTTGCAAAGGTTTGCTTAAAATGCGCCAACATGCTTCCACGAGACCGACACATCGAGCTTCGATAAAATCTTGAATTTCATCATGAATTATTGTTT
>NW_021848844.1:11237-14153 GCF_003651465.1 Formica exsecta | reverse complement strand
GCGAGAGTCGGTTCAGGATCCGGAGAGTTGTACGTGACAGGAATCTGGATCGGGAACTGGTAGCGATACGCACTGATGCCAGAATTGAGACGCGAGCAACACGACTCCGTACTGGTGGGGATACACACACAAGCGTAAACCGTGTACGTGTAATGCGCAGAGCGCACGCTTGTGTAGTCTGAAGGCCGTGCGTATAGGTGGAGTCGGCGCGACACTGACGGAAATCGTAATAGGGCTCTACAATTATAATGCGCGGTATATACAGTGCGGTCTTACGATACAAACAGGTCGTGGTATATACAAGGCAATACTAGAGTCTATTAGAGCGCGGAGACCAAAGCGGTCTTATAATATAAACAGGTCGCGATATATACAAACGGTGCTAGAGTCCCTTAGGACGCGGAGACCAAAGCGGTCTTACGGTACAAACAGGTCGTGGTATATACAAAACGGTCTTACGGAATAACGCGGTACGGACTTATCAACTAGCAGGAGAATAAAAGATAAATCACTTTTACATATTACCTAAAAAAACACAATTTATTATGTACAACAGTTTACTAATTAGTTACCAAAATACAAACTCTATAATATATATTTATTATTTCTTAATATAAAAATATGATGATATAGGTAACATATTTATTCCTACCTGTAATTGTACGGAAAATCTGCCTTTTCTATTTATATAACTATTAGGGTCTTCTTTCGGCCGAGAAATGTTTATATGTGTTCCATCAATAACGCCCACAACTTTAGGAAATTTATATAATCTCTCAATGTTTATCCAAGTGTTTTTAGCTTCTTCATAGGTAGGCCATCTAATAAACTGATTTCGAATACTATATATTGCTTGAACTATTCTCTTCACACTAAACCATGCAGTTGATTTAGATACATCAAATCGTTCACTTATGGAACGATATGAATCTGGTTGCTAAAACATAAATAGCAATTAATAATTGTTTTGTAACATCAATTCGTTCTCTTCCTTTAAATGGAATATTATCCAATTGTGCTCCAATTAAGTACAGTAAAAGATGAAAGGTATTACGTTCCATTCTGCAATAAAAAGATACATTGTATGGTAATGTATGCAATATTTACTTTTATTTCTTATAAAAAAGTACTAGCTATTTGATTAAATATTTATTTTGTGCTTTTAAAGTACTAAAATAGAGTATTTAAATATTCAATTTTAGTACTTTAAATACACAAAATAAGTATTTAATCAAATAACTGTATTTTCTATAAAAGATGTACAAATATAGCCTATATATATATTAGGTCTACCGGAAAGTTCTGTCCGTTTCTATCACAACAAGTCTCGAGTCTCGACACGTAAGCACATGTTTATTTAGCGCATGTGTGCCCTCACGCTGGCAAGAAATCATTAATAATAATGGCAATTACATTATTTAATAAAGTTTATTGACGGTAATAAAAATTTGTATTTTGTTTTATTCCAAAAACGGACAGAACTTTCCAGTAGACCTAATATATAAATAAATAAAAACATAATTAATTAACAAAAACTGCAATTTTCCTTTTATATTTTAATTATATTATATCTTGATTATTTTGTAATTGACACAATTTTTTTTTCATATTTATAATGCTCTCATTTGTGATGCATTTTCTCAATTGTGTAGTTATCTTCCTTTGTATTTTATATAGGCGATATATATAATAATAATTATGTAACACTCAATAATAAAAATACTACATAACAGATATTGCAATAATGCATTTTACAAATTTTTAATAATAATAACAGTAGGAATCCTATTATTTCTCATTATGTGTTTAAATTATCTTTTTAATATTTTTCGTGATTAAATTGCTTAATTTCGATATAAATAAATCACGCACATTTAATAAAAAAAACAAAAGACATTCCAAAGATCTCTATTATTTCTTTTCTTGTAGCACTTTCTTAAAATTTACATTTTACATAAAAATGTACATAATGTGGATCTTTAGGTTTTGTACAGTTTCGAGCTAAAAATTGATATTAAATATTGTTCTTATGAAACTAATATAACAACACAGTCATCTATAGCAAAATTTACGATTGTGGAATACTCGTACGTATTCGAAGACCATGCATATCTTTAATTTCTTCTTTAAGTATCTGTAAGCATTCATCAAATAAAGTGATTTATAATATTGTATTTCCATTGATGTTATTATAGTTTTCTCTTAGAAAGAACCACCTCATTAATAATTCGATGCTGCTTCACAGTATTGAGTCCTTTGAATTCTGGAGCAACCACATTTATGTCAAACATAGCACCGCATCCTCCTAGAATACAATTATAATTATATTAATTAAAGTGAATTTCTTGTTATATCTCTCTCTTTAAAAAAAAAATTGTGTTTAAAAGAATATTACACTAAGTATGAAATGTTTACCTGACACATCGGTAACCTCAATCAGTTGGGCTTGAGGAAACCTGTTTCTCAGGATAGATATCATTTTTTGCTCGGCCTGTTTACCTGCAAGTACGCCATTAGGTCCGTTCCATAGCCGAGAGAGTAACTGCAACAGTTTGGTTTTATTCATCTTTCTTATTGTGGTCTTCCCAAGTCTCATCGCTTATCTATAGTATGCAAAACATTGCTCAAAAGGGATAGGGAGAATTGGATTTGAGCAAAGGATTTGTTAACTTCATCAAACTTTGAAAAATTGCACATTATCTTTTGCTTATCTTTTAGCTAGAGACTTTCTTACATTTTCTATGAATTAAATTTATAATAAAGTAATTATATATTAATATTTTAATAAATAAAGAAACTAAGTAATTATCTAATTACATAAAAATATAATTAAATGTAGTTGAAATACAAGATATCAATAAGTAATAATTTTTAAATAATATATATAATTATATTATTAATAAATATGTAATTACA
>NW_021848844.1:3747-11204 GCF_003651465.1 Formica exsecta | reverse complement strand
CGATTTTAATTTGTCCGGAAATAATTTAAAAGTTAATCTCATTTTCAATTAATATCAAAGATATTATCAATTAATAATAAAATAAATTTAAAAAATATTAAAATTTTTTAATTAACTCAATTAATTTAAATTTAATTAACTATTATGTGTTTTAAATTATATACAGTTACATCATTTCTCTATTTATTTAATGGTTATACTCAACAGAATATATTAATTCTTGTTCATACTCTGGAATAATTTATATGATTTTTTTTGCTATATATATTCTCTCTCTCTCTCTTTCACTATCATTTCCATTGTTTCAAGGATATATTCCCTTGACTCTTAATAAATGTTCACGTGGATTGTACTTTGTCTTCCTTGCCGTCGTGATATGCTTAGGCGTGTCAGCCAAGATCCGTAGAGCGACGTTAATTATTTGGGTCTAAATTCCCGGACTAAGTCCAGTAAACCTTACTTAGGATAACTTTGTTCGGCATTTAAAATTTAAGCAAAGCTAAGCTTGAAACCCAACTTATTCTTAGTCTAACTGTTTGGTAATTTGGTAGTAGCTTAATCATTTTAACGCTTAACACGCTATCGACTCCAGGGAATATATGATTAAAAAACACAGTACAGAAGTTAATAATTATCATTTACATAATTTATGAAATATCTGAGTTGGACAATTTGATAAATATATCAAGATTTGCAATTTTTCAATGTTGTAATTTTATAATTTATTCAATATAAACTTGTCGAAAAGATTTTGGAAGACTTTGCATGTCTCTTTTCAGAATATTTTACTGTATGAGAAAAACTCATGTCTTTTTTATTAATTCTGACATGATGTTATATAAAATATAACAATTTAAATTAAAAATATAATTATTTAGTGAAACCAAAAATTAAGTTTTCTGTACACTATATTTTTGGGGTCAGTGAGCAGTGTTATAATATTATGACGAAATATTTCATTTTCAAATACAATATTGTTTCTTAAAGTTTTCGTATAAAACCCGTATCTACAAAATTTGGCGTGTCCAACCCTTTATTTACTACGGAGTATGCTGGCGGATACCTCGTCTTTGTCCACGAATGATACACAGATGGTGCATTCTTGCGAGGTGCATTTCCCGCGGGTTGATGCGCTTAGTCTCTTTTCTCGGAGTTGTCGAAAGCGCGTGCTTTTGAAGCGTCCGTCCGACGTGGCGGTAGCAAGAAGGGCAGCGACCTTTTACATCGCCGGTCACGGCAAAAGAATTTTACCCACGAATTTTAGTAACGTGCTATGCGCGGGATATTTGATGTAAAAGTACTTTTCCCGGGGCTCGTTTGCTCGGCGTCGAAGTTTCAAACGAGTTGCCTTTGAAATCTAACTCGCGCATCGCTCGCTAAGGCAACTCGCGTGCGTTACGTATTGCTTCCGCGGAATTGCGGATGCATGCGTCGGCTAATTTAATGAACAAAAAACTTTGTTTGGCATTTACTAGCAGTTAAACAATGGATTAGTATAGACAGTGCATAAATCGGTTTATTTCATGTGTTTTTGGAAGGATAAACTTGGCGCGAGACTCTACCGTATCTCTTGATAGATAAATATAATTATGTAAGCATACAGCTAATTTTATATTTTATTAATCAAAGATTTTCATTTTGCCATTCATATGTAAAGTATCTTTATAGATTTTTATAGTAATCTTTATAATCATGTTCATATATTAGGTCTACCGGAAAGTTTTGTCCGTTTTTGGAATAAAACAAAATACAAATTTTTATTACCGTCAATAAACTTTATTAAATAATGTAATTGCCATTATTCGGAGAAGTATTGTCAGCAACTGGATAATTTAAATACAGCAGTCCAAGAAAAGAGGTCGGCGATGTTCAATAGGAAGAACATCATACCGCATTATGATAATGCCAGGCCACATGCTGCTTTGGGGACTCGTCAAAAAATTGCAGAACTAGGCTGGGAAATTCTGTCGCATCCACCATATTCCCCGGACTTAGCACCCTCCGACTATCATTTGTTTTTGTCCTTACAAAATTTTTTGAGGGGCAAGAAATTCAAAAATGAAGAAGATATCAAACAAGCACTGGTTCAATTTTTCGTATCAAAAGATAAAACAAGCACATGTTTATTTAGCGCATGTGTGCCCTCACGCTGGCAAGAAATCATTAATAATAATGGCAATTACATTATTTAATAAAGTTTATTGACGGTAATCAAAATTTGTATTTTGTTTTATTCCAAAAACGGACAGAACTTTCCAGTAGACCTGATACTAACCTAAAATGTGATTTAAATTCGATATCTGTGTACAGTGCAACAACATGCTCCAAATAATTTCTAATTTTTGGTACTCTTCTTTCATTTTTGTTATTATTAATTATAATATTTAACAAATCTTCATTGTCATCACTGTCACTCGATGAAGCACTAGTAGAGGATTTGCAAATAATATTGTCAAGCAAAATATATTCTTCCATAATTACTGCTGATCACTTTTTATTCTATTAGCCTAATTTAATCAAAAGAATCAGTTAAACATACAATTTTTTTCAAAATTATGTTTACGATTGCTTGGGACCACTTCAGCAGTTTTACGTTTCACTGGCATTTACTGGCAGTAAAATCGAAACGCAACACCACCAGTAATTTTCACTGCTGCCAACTACATTGTTTTTACTGGCAGTAACTAAACCTATTTTCGAACACATACTATGTCTGCTCAAATTCAATATGGTATATATAAGCTTTGTAAAAATATGTACTGTTTGTTTATATAATTTCTTCTAAAAAAAATTTCCTTTCCATTGAATAAATCTTTAAAACAATTATATCCATGTATATATTGTATAATATAGTAATTTATATTTTTCAAAAAAAATGTAAATTTTTACAAAAAGAAGTGATATCCTACTAAAAAAACCTTACAAATGTTAAAAAAAACACGCCAAGTATATAAAAAATATCCCAACTTGTACGCAACAAAAAGTTTCAAAAATATCTACTTCTAAAAAATAATTTATAAAAAAGTTTTCCCCTAAAAAATAAAGAATCCCTAAAAAATAAAAAATAAAAAGCAAATATGAAATCAATATTTAACTAGCCAAGTATTTAAAAATAATTCAGTTTGTGAGGATTTGTAATTTCAAATAGTATTTGTCATAAAATCAATCTTGCATTTACAGAAATATTATAGATTCTCTCGAGAAAATTAAAATGCATTTTATTTTTATAAAAAAATTATACTATTATGTTCCAATTAAATATTTTGTGTAATATATAAAAAGCACTATTATGTTGCGGATCTTATTACAAATAGTAAATCATAAAATTACTTAACCCTTGCAATAATGTCGATCACATCGATCACCAATTTCGAATTTAAAAGTGCTCCGTGCCAAACTGATCGACTTGTTTTAAAATTAATCATAAGCTTTACCAAACGCTCGGAACGAAAAAGATTAAGATTAAAGTGACATACAAAAACTTGGCGTGCCTGATCTGAAATAAAAATTTGCAATAGATTATCAGAAATCATTATCAATATATTAATAAAAATGTATGACTTATAATGCAACCCGAGCACGCCAAGTTTATGGCCGGTATTCATAGTCAGTTCTTATATTTAAGACCGTCTTAAGCACAATCTTAAGATGTCCTAAACCAATCACAGAGCCGTCTTAGCATCTTAAGACATTACTTAAGACGGTCTTGAAATAAAAACTGACTATGAATACCGGCCTTTGTATGTCACTTTAATCCATAAACATAGTATATCTAGACCGAGCGTTTGCCTTTATTTAAGGAGTGGGGGTAAAGATACACGTAGAAAAGGACATACTCTGTTTCGTGCTCCTTGCGTTCTCTCTCGCTTACGACATTATTCTATCTTTAAACCAGTTTATGGCCGTATAGCGAGTATTCGCTGGAGCCAATCCCAAAACCCAAGCAAGCAAGCAAGCAAGCAAGCTACGTGCACCTCGGCTCCCACTCCTCAACACTCGGTCTAGATATACTATGTCTATGCTTTAATCTTAATCTTTTTCGTTCCGAGCCTTTGGTAAAGCTTATGATTAATTTTAAAACTAGTCGATCAGTTTGGCACGGGGCACTTTTAAATTCGAAATTGGTGATCAATGTAATCGACATTATTGCAAGGATTAAGTAATTTTATGATTTACTATTTGTGATAAAATCCGCAATATAATAGTGTTTTTATATATTATACAAAATATTTATTTGAAACATAATAGTGTAATTTTTTAATTAAAATAAAATGCATTTTAATTTTTTCGAGAGAGTCTATAATATTTCTGTAAATGCAAGATTGATTTTATGATAAATACTATTTTAAATTACAAATCCTCACAAACTGAATTATTTTTAAATACTTGGTTAGTTAAATATTGATTTCATATTTACTTTTTATTTTTTATTTTTTAGGAATTCTTTATTTTTTAGGGGAAAATATTTTATAAATTATTTTTTAGAAGTAAATATTTGTTAAACTTTTTGTTGCGTATTCTATATTATTATAAATACATATATCTATGTAATGTTTCTGCACCTTCTTGTGCTGTATGGGTTAAATGTATATTCAAAAACATTTAAAAATTATAATGTAACATTCATATAACAAAATTATATAAATATCCAATCAGTAGCAATAACATGTTATATCTTAATTTTATTACAGTTATGTTCTTAATGTATCAATAATATAACATTATATAACTGTTACAATTAAATGTATAACTGCTATATAACATTGTTGCTTCCTTAAGTGGGAAATTACAAGGAATGAGTGTATTACATGTTACAATCCTGTAATATTACTTGTTATATTCGGTTACACTGAGTTATGTAACCGTTATAATATAGTTATAAAGGTATGTTTGCTGGGTAATGCCCTCTTTGTCATCTCGCACGTTTACGCCAGGCTTATATAGGAAAGCGCGTTCCAGTATGTATAGAGTTCAGTGGGACTTGCAGATTTCGCTCCCGGGCGCCAAAAAAGGCTGGCGCCCGGAAGATAGAGTTCCTTTAATCAGAGTTAGGACAATCCGCCATTTATAGCCAAATTGTTACGCGCCAATTGTCTGGCCAATCAACGCCAACCTTTAGCCGGGCGCACGTCAGTGAGCCGCGCGCCGTGAAGTGTGCGCCGCCACATACTACCAGGCACGCGGCTCACCGACGTGCGCCCGGCTAAAGGTCGGCGCTGATTGACCAGACTTTACTCAATAATAATAATTTTCCGCTAGCTTGGCTATTAAATATGGCGGATTGGAATGACCAATCAGCAATTGATAGCCCGGTGTCCTAACTCTGCTCATATATGTAATACTACTATATTGCTAGTCACGTATCTTTCCAATGAGCGGCGTTGGCGAAAACAATACAGTGCAGACATATATCAATCTCTCGCTTCCACAATTCGTGTACTTGATTGGCAATGCGCATGCGGCTCTCTTTCGTCATGCTACGTGCAAACGCAAGGGGCACGAAACAGAGTATGTCCTTTTCTACGTGGGCATCGGCCCCCACTCCTCAACACTCGGTCTAGATATACTATGTCTATGGATTGATATATGTCTGCACCGTAATGTTTACGCCAGCATTGAACTTTGACTAGCAATATAGTAGTATTACATATATGACTCTGATTAAAGGAACTCTACCGGAAAAAAGACCGTAGCGCTTCAGCGCGGCACGCGCAAGCCGCCATTCACGCCCTGCGGGCTGAACAGCACCTGCCACAACTGAATGTCGCGGGCGCGAAAAGCACCAGCGCAGGAATTCAGATAGTAGATGAACATGCGGAACAAGCGTTCGGTGTATTGCTCCTGCAACTGCGGCCAGGCGGCGATAAGGCGTTCATGCCAGGCCATGAGGGTACGGTCATAATCCGCACCAAAATTATGCCAGTCTTCCATAACAAAATGCGGTTCGCTGGCTTCCGCGATATGCTGGACAGAGGGCGCGCAACCGTTGGGGAAAATATATTTGTTGATCCACGGGTCGAGAGTCATACTGGTTTTGTTGGCGCCAGTGGTTTGCAGTAAAAACAGACCGTCAGGCTTCAGATTACGATAAATCACGTCAAAATAGGTGGGGTAATTTTTAGGCCCCACATGTTCAAACATGCCGACCGAAACGATGCGATCACACTGCAAATCCAGATCGCAGTAGTCCTGCAGCAAAATGGTGACATCCAGCCCTTCGCAACGTTGCTGGGCTAGCTTTTGCTGCTCGGCACAAATAGTGACACCATGCCCCCTAACGCCATAATTTTTCGCCGCATATTGCGCCAGACCGCCCCAGCCGCAGCCGATATCCAACAGCGTCATGCCAGGTTGCAGCTGAAGTTTCTGGCAAATCATCTCTAACTTGTTCTGCTGAGCCTGTTCGAGAGTCGTGGCATGATGCCAATAACCGCAGGAGTATTGCATGTAGGGATCGAGCATCAGGGTAAACAGGTCGTTACCCAAATCGTAATGGTTTTTGCCAACAATCGATGCTTGCTTGCGGGACTGAAGATTGATCAGGCGTATTATGGCGATGCGCAGATCCTTGAAATGATGAAATTTATTATGTAATCCGGCGCGTAAGATGCGGTGGAATAAAATATCCAACCGGTCGCATTCCCACCAACCATCCATATAACTTTCACCCAGACCCAGTGAACCGTCTTGTAACACGCGTTTAAAAAAATCAGGGTTTTTTACACGGATATCAAAAAGACGTGAGCCGTTGATCTCAATGTCAGCCTCAGTGATTAATTTATGGACAATTCGATACCAAGCGTTATCTTGAAAGCGCAGGTCTTCAATACTTGAGGAACTCATAGCTTCTTTATCACCTTTCTTTGAAATGACCCGTCAGGAAAAGCCAGGCAATGCCTACGAGCCTAGAAACTGAACCACACCGGCTTTTTTGGAGAGTGTTTTGTTTGAGCCCTTAGACTGCTATATCTCCAGCCCGTTGAGAAGCGTAATACGCTTTTTCTGCTTCCACTGGCGGTATGTAACCGATTCGTTTCAGCAGCCGTTGTTGTCTTTTTCTTCTTCTTCTTCGGTTTGATTGGCACTGGTTAGGTAAGCACGGCGAAACACATCCGAACCCGACAAGTTGTCAGTCGGAACTCAGCCGTTGTTGAACTCTATCCTAGAGTTAACCCTATCCTATCTAGAGCTGTGTTTCGATTCCCCACCCGGGTGCACCCGATATTATAGTATACGTGACATATACTATAATATCGGGTGCACCCGGGTGGGGAATCGAAACACAGCTCTAGATAGGATAGGGTTAACTCTAGGATAGAGTTCAACAACGGCTGAGTTCCGACTGACAACTTGTCGGGTTCGGATGTGTTTCGCCGTGCTTACCTAACCAGTGCCAATCAAACCGAAGAAGAAGAAGAAAAAGACAACAACGGCTGCTGAAACGAATCGGTTACATA
>NW_021848844.1:0-1643 GCF_003651465.1 Formica exsecta | reverse complement strand
AAAAAGACGAAAAGACGTGAGCCGTTGATCTCAATGTCAGCCTCAGTGATTAATTTATGGACAATTCGATACCAAGCGTTATCTTGAAACTTCAATACTTTGATACTTGAGGAACTCATAGCTTCTTTATTACCTTTCTTTGAAATGACCCGTCAGGAAAAGCCAGGCAATGCCTGCGAGCCTAGAAACTGAACCACACCGGCTTTTTTGGAGAGTGTTTTGTTTGAGCCCTTAGACTGCTATATCTCCAGCCCGTTGAGAAGCGTAATACGCTTTTTCTGCTTCCACTGGCGGTATATGTAACCGATTCGTTTCAGCAGCCGTTGTTGAACTAGTCTATCCAGTCCAGTGTGGTCAATTCTACCTCCTGCCTGCTTTCTCAGCTTTTATAATATATCATTCCCGCCCCAGCGAGAAATGACTCATCGAATTGATATCGAGTCGACATTGTAAACATATTGAAAACTGATATATTCATTGATTTCGATTGATTTATGTCAAATATTTATTATTCATATTATTTATATCAATAAGTTATCTTTTTGTAAGATGTCTTTCTAAAAAGCTCTTTATGATGTCTACTATAGATGTCCCTAGAGTCTCTAGTAAGCGAGTTTTTATGTGAAAATAAGAAGGACAAGAAACGCTAACTCTCCACATTACTGCACTAAATTTAAAGTGTAAGTCGAAAAGCACCCCGATTCGTGAGAGGCAAGGGGACTCACGTTCAAAAAGCACCCCAATGGGATGAGAACTCTATCACGTCCACGTCGTTCATCCTGGGTAGCGCTAAGGACTAATTGATTTTTATGCATCACTACTTGTAGGGATGGTTTTCGATGTTTCGTTACTGTTAGAGTTCTCGCTTAGGACCTTTTTGCTACAAATTCGCCTCAAAGTTATGCTCATTTCTTACTTTTTTGCAATTTTCGCACTTTTTGACAGGGTGTAAAACTTTTGAAAAGATGCGACCGCCATATTGGATCCGCCATTTTGAATTCTTAAAAACGGACTTTAGATTCGTTATCAGCGACCCCAAAAACCCTTAGTTACCTGATTTCGCAACAATCGTAAAAATAATTCGTAAGATAGTCGAACCTACCCCCAAAATAGATAAGGGTGATTTCTACCCTTCAAACGGCTTTCGGGCCGATATAACAATATACGTGTCTAATAGTTTTCCATGTACTACTTGTATGCCAAGTTTCAAGAAAATCGCCGTATGACACTTCCCTAGTGTTACTTGTCAGTATAATTCTATAAAGTCAAATGAAATGAGATCAGCATATGATTCCCTTTTTTATAAAACATTCAAACTTTCAACAAAAAATTATGACATTTTTCATATTAAAAATATAAACATAATGAAGAATCTATTATGCAAGGAAGAATATTAATAAATCCAAGTAATCTTTCTCATTATCCCGTAAATTCTAAATTATTTAACATTATCGTTGGAAATGAATGGTCCGAATTAAAAAATGTTCCACTTGATGAAGTAAATATGAAAGCAATTTGTATTCCTTATCAAAATAAATCTTTTTTTTTCCTATAATTCATTCATGTACATAAAACTATATAAAATTGGATCTTAAACGTACATATAATCCATAATAAACTAAAATTATTTATATAAATTTTGT
>NW_021848843.1:0-468 GCF_003651465.1 Formica exsecta | reverse complement strand
GCTAAAATATACAATAAATATTTTGGCTGTAATTTTGAAACGAATCCGAAAGATACTCAAATAGTACAAACGAAAGATCAAACATTCCAAGAAAAGATACTTACCGATGAGGGTCCAACGCAGATGAGTCCTAAGGATCCTAAACCGAACCTGAAAAGGAAAAAAGAGTCATTATTAAACGAAACATTTTGCGTAGAAACGAAATTTTTCGATCCGAAAGTTAGCAGTACTCCGTTGAAACCGAATGACAAAGACATTCGTAAAATAAACTTTAATAAAATTTTCAAACTAAACAGTAGGAGCGTGCGAGCGAACAGTAACTTTAAGAATAGCTTTACGAGGCAATTAAATTTTAATATTTCAAACAAGAAATGCGCAAATAAAAGCACGATATCATTAGAAAAGAAAAGCAAAGAGGTAAACAGTTCTTCCAATAATTCTAGAGTTATAAATTCACCAACCAAAAAA
>NW_021848842.1:16985-17962 GCF_003651465.1 Formica exsecta | reverse complement strand
GTCGAGTTTTAGTAATCCTTTTAGACGACTTTGTGCTGTATGGGTTGCTTCATGCATTTTTTATAAAAAATTAATTAAACATGCATTTTGTCCAAATTATTGAATTTTATAAAAGTCAGAATCTTATGCAACATCATGTTCATGATTATATTTTCCTTCAAATGCAGTTTTGTAAAAAATTTCCAAAGTTTATTAATAAAAGAGATGTTACTAATTTTTTCCACTTTACTTATAAAATTTAATATCGAAATAGATTAGACAAGTTTTGGAACAGATCGCCTGAATATTATATTGATATTATATTGGATGATTGCATAAGTTCGTGCCCGATTTTCATAGATGGCATTAAGTTACTGCATGGCGGAGTTCTATTGTTTTCGTGTGGTAATTGTTGCTTACACCGAATAGATGACGTTGTCTTATGTCAAGTAAACGGATAGTTTTAACTGTTTCGGACATTTACCCGCCCGATTTTTAAGAAAAAATTAGTCCAATATCTGAATTCCCTATGTTGGGATTGTATCAGAAATTAAACTGATAGAAATAATTAAATTTTTAATCTTCTGTCAGTTACCTTTTGCAAGCTTTATACACTTCTCATGACTAAAATTCAAATACGAAATAGGCGCATAGCGCGTCGCATAGTGGTAAGCAAACGAATTAGCGGCTGAATACTACTTTTTTTATAAACTTTTTGGAATGTTGCGCGCAGTAAGATTTTTCATAAAATATTAAATAAATAATAATTTTGGATATATGAAAACGTGCACATCAAATTCAATTATTAATATTAAACGATATTTCATAGTTTTGTAATATTTTCAGCATACGCAAAAAGTGAAATGATATTGCGCGTAAGGTTGCTGAAATATTGAAATAAGGTTCCATTAATCTTCCGATAATATTATAATGTAAGATTATATTGTAAGGTTAGTGGTATATACCAGTAATATGATCATTAAAATGTGTAAAATTGT
>NW_021848842.1:0-11755 GCF_003651465.1 Formica exsecta | reverse complement strand
GAGCCGAAATCGCGACGCCTTTGCCTGGGTCGTTCGCGTCTAATATATTTTTTCACTTAAATCTCGGCTACCGTTAAAGATATCGACATCAATCGAGAAAGACATTAATTTACGAGCTCTGCATTACTAGGATTGACGCATTAAAATTTTTCAATTAACACATTTTTGACTATTAGAGCTATACAACAGATTGAAATTGTGACGTAAACAACTGTGGTTCTTTCGCATTTGAGTCTATCTTTTAAATGGCAATCGCTAAAGAAATCAACGTCGTTCAAGAATTGCATTTTTTCTGTTTTTCGTATTATTGCCGAAATATAAGCGAAAAAAGTATTTAATGCGAAGGACACAGGGAATTATATATAACAATCTCGTTGCAATGCCTTGTCTTAATAATTATAATATATACAATTTATAAAATTTTGATGTCATAAATTTAATAATACAGAGGACAGAAAAAGATGCAGTTTTTGAACAATGTAGGATTTTTACCGATTGCTGTATTTTAAGAGATGGATTCATTAAATGGTTCAGCAACCAACTCGTTATATGCGAGAAACATCAATGCGCCTTGTCAACTCGACGTTGATTTGTTGGCTCTAAAAGTAAGAACTAATTATGTTGGATTGCTACTAAAGGCGCGTTCCATTTCATGACCGCAACGCTCACGGTATCATTTCATCTTTGTTGTTTACTGAAAGTTAAACAAAGACAGATGATGCTCGCGAGCGTTGCGATCGTTAAGTGGAACGCGTTCTAAGCGGTTTGTTCTGCTGAACGCGCCCTATTTCGCGTGCCTTTTACGCGCGCTTTATAGATCTGTGGTTAGGTTCGCAAGAATAAAAGAAAAGTATACGGCGATAATCCATTTGAAAATGTATGGTCTATATAAATATCAAAAAAATAAGTATTATGTTCACATTCGCAATAAAAAATGGAAAAGGAAACAATTAATAGTATTGAATAGTGAGTATTTTATTTTAATGTTGGATAATATTATACAATAATAGTTACTTTCCATTTGCACTCACTGATACTGAGTCACTCAGTTATGTGAGTATTTCATACTCAGACAATGACGTCATTGACCTGCTTATTTTGGTAACAAAGCTATCACATAATTATATAGATTCATAACCTCACTTTTAGTGTGAGTCTATTAGACTCACTAAAGCACACGGTCTCGATCGTGTGCAGAAACCACGTAAAAACTCAGTTGAATCTCACTTGCTAGCATCAAAAGGAACGTGCATTCAACTGAGTTATGACGTCACAAGTGAGAATTATCTGAGTTTTGATGTAAATGGAAAGCAACTTATATCTTGATCTACGCTGATTAAGAAATTTTTAATTATACTTAATTTAATAAATTATTTGCATTGAATGTCTTAAACTTTTTAACATCTTGTATAATATACGCATGAAATAATTCCACGCTTAATTTTTATAATGTTTATCATTATAAAAGTGTTACGTTACAAAAATTCTAATGTGGTAGTTCATATTCTAATTTATAAACACTTTATAATTCTACAACTCATTAGTAGTAGTACAAAATTTGACAATTTTTTAAATAGATTGAATTCTGTAAATATAATAAGATTATATGTTGCATCAACTTTAACAAAATTGGTAGATGCATTCTTCCTGTTAGTTTTAGCTGAATTATTTTAAGAAAGTACTAATTGATATAAAATGCTTTTTGATACAGATAATTATAAAATGCTTGATACAATAGCTAAGAACTTAAATTTGAAAGTACCAGTTGTGCAACTAAGTAAATATGCTGGTAAGAATTGTAATTTTTGGTTATATTAGAAAAACATATATTGAAAAAATATAGCATGTTATAGTTCATTATTAATGATTCTTTGTTTTACAGTCAATAATAATGTTGACACGGATACTGTTGCTCAAAATACAACTGGTGAATCTGAATGTATTATTGAAACAACAAAGAATTTTCAAACATTTCCTACTGAAGTTATAAATATTGAAAAGTTAACGAAACAAAATGATACGTTAGATAAAAATCTCAGTACTGAATTGCGAAATGAATTTATCTCTAATGTCATGTCAAACTACAATCTATGTATAAATACAAGTGAAAATCTAAGTTTGGAAATACCAGACGTGCCATTAAATAAAGACATTGGTAAGAATCGTAATTTTTGCTTATATTATGAAAAATATATACTAAGAAACTGTAACATGTTATTGTCAATTATAAATGAGTCTTTGTTTTACAGTCAATGATAATGTTGATATGCATATTGTTGCTCGTAATGCAATTGATGAATCTGAATGTATTATTGACACAATAGAGAATTTTCAAACGCTTCCTACTGAAATTATAAATATTGAAGAACTGACAAAACAAAATGATAAGTTTGACAAAAATATCAGTACTGAATTATTACCAAATGAATCTGCTTCTAATGTTACGTTGCAAGAATATAATTTATGTATAAATACAAGTGAAAATCTAAGTTTGGAAATACCAGACGTGCCATTAAATAAAGACATTGGTAAGAATCGTAATTTTTGCTTATATTATGAAAAATATATACTAAGAAACTGTAACATGTTATTGTCAATTATAAATGAGTCTTTGTTTTACAGTCAATGATAATGTTGATATGCATATTGTTGCTCGTAATGCAATTGATGAATCTGAATGTATTATTGACACAATAGAGAATTTTCAAACGCTTCCTACTGAAATTATAAATATTGAAGAACTGACAAAACAAAATGATAAGTTTGACAAAAATATCAGTACTGAATTATTACCAAATGAATCTGCTTCTAATGTTACGTTGCAAGAATATAATTTATGTATAAATACAAGTGAAAATCTAAGTTTGGAAATACCAGACGTGCCATTAAATAAAGACATTGGTAAGAATCGTAATTTTTGCTTATATTATGAAAAATATATACTAAGAAACTGTAACATGTTATTGTCAATTATAAATGAGTCTTTGTTTTACAGTCAATGATAATGTTGATACGCATACTGTTGTTCGTAATGAATCTACTTCTGATGTTATGCTGCCAGAATACAATTTATATAAGGATATACTTAATCAATTTGAAAAAAAAGATACTAATAATAATTCTACATCAGACAACAATTTCGATCGAACAGTGATGTTTTCATTTGAAGAATTACATGATTTAGACATATCTCTAAATAATGTCATTGCAGTATAGATGAAAATAATGTGGTTAACAATAATCTTGATAAATGCTGCAGTAACAGTGATATTAATATAAGCAATAATGATAATAATATAGAAACTGAGAATAATAATAGAGATAAAGTAAATAATAATAGTATGGATATGGCAAAACTAATACATAATACTAATAACAACTTGAAACTATTTCGTAAAACACCGTCTAATGTAAATGATTCTCCTAATAATAGCGATTGTAACAATGATAATAGCGATTGTAACAGTGATAATATAGACAAGGATCCTCATTATTGCTATTCAGGTTCAGAAGATTCTAACAAAGAAAATATTTTTGTACAATCGTGTTCAACAGAATCTAATAACATTACAAAAAGTAGTTTAGAAACATCGTTAAATGTTTCTGGACAGAAAATCTGTGATGACACTAATTTACATGTTAAATGTTCAAATCTTAGAGGTACAGGAAAACCAAATTTTTGTTATTATTGCAAGAAAATGCAGTCAAAGATAAGTAGGCACCTAGAACGAGTACATAAAGATGAAGAAGAAGTAAAAAAATTTGCTGCATTACCAAAAGGTATAGAAAATATGTTGTTGAAATATATATTTTCGATTTATTAATCTTCCTATGTATTATTTTGTCTGTTATCTAGCAGCTATATTTACATTATTTATTCATTTATCATTTTATTAGAACTATTAATTCATAATAGAAATTTTTACATGTAGATTGTATTTATTAAAAATATTTAGAGCAAATTAATTGAAAAATATATATTATTATATGTATTATTTAATAGATATACTAGAGAAAACTATTTTATAACAACATATATAAATATTTGATAATTGTATTATATTATTAACTTAATTATATTCTTTTTATTTCTTTTTTGATACAAGTGTTATGTTTTATATTAGGTAATAAAGAAAGACAGAAGATTATCGGATTTCTCAGACGAAGAGGCAATTATTTATTTAACACAAATCCTACATATAATAAAGGAGAACTTATAGTTTGTAGAAGACCGACAGAATCAAAAAAGAGAACTGCACGTGATTTTATATGTTGTGCTGGATGTAAAGGCTTTTTTACTAAAAATAATATACGTCATCATTTTAAAGAGTGCACGCAGAAAACTATTGGCAGATGTGTCAACATACTTGGAAGAAAAGTTCAAGGCCGAATTCATGAGTGTGCAAATTCTATTTTAAGAAATGTTGTATTTCCAGTATTAAGAGAAGATGATGTTATCAGATTAATTAGATATGATGAACTATTAATTATTTATGGTAATAAATTATGTTTGAAATACAAGCATCAGCACCAACAAGATATGATAAGATCCCGTTTAAGGCTATTAGGGCGCTTTTTACAAGCCCTCAAAAACATTAATAAAAATGTAACAGATTTCTACAGTATTTATCATCCGTCGATATATGATAATTGTATTACAGCTAAATAAAGTAGCAGGCTTTAAGAGGATGCCGGATACCGACAGAATGCGAATATTAGTAGGATTGCAAAATATTTTTGTTGGAATATCTATCGATGATTACAAGCATCAGGAAGATATAAATGCACAAACAAATCCAGATTTATATGAATCTTTATCGCCTGAAGCTCAAGAAGTATGTTTATGTCTGGTATTTCTTATCTGTATATGATTATTATATATGATTATTATATAAGAAAACTACAAAGATTTGAAGGTTATAAATCAATAAAATCACATGCATAGAATAAATTATTTTGCAATGCAGAGAGTACAAAATGCAGATCAAAGCCTGTATTCATAATCGGTTCTTATATTTAAGACCGTCTTAAGTAATGTCTTAAGATGCTAATACGGCTCTGTGATTGGTTTATGACATCTTAAGACTTGTATTTAAGACAATCTTAAATATAAGAACAGACTATGAATACGGGCATAAAACATATATTATATATTAAATCTAAATATATATTAGAGATTTATCTAATTATAATAATATATTATAAGAATATTAGAGATTAATCTAATATGATCTAGATTAAAGATAATTTGGTATAAAAAATGGAATATTTCTTTTTATATATCCATAAAAAGAAATATTTCAATTTTTACATACCAAATTATTTTTAATTTATAAAGTATAATTTATAAAATATAATTTATAAGATATAAATTTAGATTTTTCAAAAGGAAGAAAAAATTTCTTGGAAAACGAATTTTAAAATGTTATATATTTAAATCTGTGTCCAATTTTCAAAAATTTAAAATTTCTATTTACATATTCTTATAATTAAATATTCTACATATATTCTTATATTTTTATTCTACAAATATTCTTACATATTCTAATAATTAAAGATGATATAACACAGAAACTGAACTTTGTATATTTGTTTATAATATATATTGAGATATTTTTTCCTAATCTATGTTTTATCGATTACATCTTGCAATTATAGAGCATATTTTTTATTGAACAGTTGTATGTTGCAATGTATATATAGAGAAAGATGCAATCTTTCTCTCTGTCTCTCTTTCTCTTAAATGATATTAATTAATAAAATCTAAAAGAGTTTAAGTACTATTAATAGATTGTTAATTCAACATTTTAACAATATTTGCAGTTATATTAAATAATTTCTTATAAATATTTGCATAAGTAATAAAATAAATAATTATTTCAGATTGCTAAAAGATACGTAAGGTTTCTCATTAGAGGAAAATTGGGAAGATCTGTACCAGTTCTTTTGGATGCTGAAATGAAAAGCTGTATAGATTTGCTCTTACAATATCGTAAGGAAGCAAATATACCTGAAAAAAACCCATATATCTTTGCTTTACCCGGTTATGATAAAAAACGTTTCAAATATATAAGAGCATGTGATTTATTACGCACATATTCCTTAGAATGTAGAGCAAGCATGCCTCTTAGATTACGAGGTACAAACCTTCGCAAGCATATTGCAACAAGGTGCATTACATTAAATCTGTCAGAGCCTGACATAACACAATTAGCTAATTATCTAGGCCATGACAAAAGTATTCACATGCAACATTATCGTCAGTCTATTCCACAAATTGAAATAGTTAAAATGTCTCGATTACTTAAAATAGCACAAGGTGAAAAACATGATTTTGAACAAGATGATATTCAACAAGATGACTCGCAGAGTCATCTTAATTCAGATGAAAATAATTTTACAATAAATAAAACACTTCAAGTAGACAATGATAATTCAGATAGTGATAATTCAGATACAAATTCAATTTGTGATACAATAAATGGAAGAAAAAGACGCAGTAGTAAGTATATGAAAATAATCAAATTTTCTTATATTTCTTATTATGTGCAAGATTTTGTATAATAATAATATTTTAATTTTATGAAGCCTCACCGTATGGTTCGACAAAACGCGTAAGATGGACACAAGAAGAATGTAATATAATAATTACAACATTTAAACAAGAATTGACGGAACAACGTTTACCTTCAGGAAAACAAATGGTAGAGGTTAAAATGAAAAACAAATGTTTAAGCCGTCGCTCTATTCCACAAATTAGAAGCTGGATCCATAATCAAATTTCTAAAAAATCTAAGCCACGTAGTCATAATAAGTAATATATTTTTTGAAAAGAAGTTTTTTTATTATCCATAGCTATATTTAATATATAGGTCATTTGATACTTATGTGTTAAGTACTATGAGAAAAAGATTTTGTTTTCCTTATTTCTGTTTTTCTCATGTTCTGTTATAAATTATAGTACATTTGTGATATAATTAATGTCGAAGAGAGAGAGAGAGAAAGAGAGAGAGGGAGACTGTTCTAAAGAAAAGTAAGTTTTTTTTCTTTAATTTTCTTATAAATTACAGTACAAACACTTGTGATAGAATTTATTTTTAAACGTGCAATGAGTGCAAAAAGGAAGTTTTATTTTTATGGCATTTTTTATATAAATTATAATACAAAGATATATATTTTTATAGTATAATTAATGTTTAAAAGAGAGAGATTGCTATAATTAAAGAAAGATAAGTTTTTTGCTATAATTCTAAATTACAGTGCGCACACATTAGTGATATTGTTTATTTTTAAACCTGCATTGAATAGAGAAAAATAAGTTTAATTTTTTAAATAAATAGCTATTTTATAAATTATAATATAAAAATTTATGACAATTTATATGCTTAAGATTTAATAGAAAAACAAGTTGTATTATATTTCTATCTCGTTTTAGTATAAGTAACAATGTTGAAAGACTTGTGATATAATTTATGTTTAAAATTAAGTAGAAACACGGTTTTATTTCTATCATATTTTGTTATAATAAATGCGGTATAATAATTTGCTTAGTGGAAAATAAAGAAGATGTTAATTATAATTTGTGATACAATAAATGGAAGAAAAAGACGCAGTAGTAAGTATATGAAAATAATCAAATTTTCTTATATTTCTTATTATGTGCAAGATTTTGTATAATAATAATATTTTAATTTTATGAAGCCTCACCGTATGGTTCGACAAAACGCGTAAGATGGACACAAGAAGAATGTAATATAATAATTACAACATTTAAACAAGAATTGACGGAACAACGTTTACCTTCAGGAAAACAAATGGTAGAGGTTAAAATGAAAAACAAATGTTTAAGCCGTCGCTCTATTCCACAAATTAGAAGCTGGATCCATAATCAAATTTCTAAAAAATCTAAGCCACGTAGTCATAATAAGTAATATATTTTTTGAAAAGAAGTTTTTTTATTATCCATAGCTATATTTAATATATAGGTCATTTGATACTTATGTGTTAAGTACTATGAGAAAAAGATTTTGTTTTCCTTATTTCTGTTTTTCTCATGTTCTGTTATAAATTATAGTACATTTGTGATATAATTAATGTCGAAGAGAGAGAGAGAGAAAGAGAGAGAGAAAGAGACTGTTCTAAAGAAAAGTAAGTTTTTTTTCTTTAATTTTCTTATAAATTACAGTACAAACACTTGTGATAGAATTTATTTTTAAACGTGCAATGAGTGCAAAAAGGAAGTTTTATTTTTATGGCATTTTTTATATAAATTATAATACAAAGATATATATTTTTATAGTATAATTAATGTTTAAAAGAGAGAGATTGCTATAATTAAAGAAAGATAAGTTTTTTGCTATAATTCTAAATTACAATGCGCAAACATTAGTGATATTGTTTATTTTTAAACCTGCATTGAATAGAGAAAAATAAGTTTAATTTTTTAAATAAATAGCTATTTTATAAATTATAATATAAAAATTTATGACAATTTATATGCTTAAGATTTAATAGAAAAACAAGTTGTATTATATTTCTATCTCGTTTTAGTATAAGTAACAATGTTGAAAGACTTGTGATATAATTTATGTTTAAAATTAAGTAGAAACACGGTTTTATTTCTATCATATTTTGTTATAATAAATGCGGTATAATAATTTGCTTAGTGGAAAATAAAGAAGATGTTAATTATAATTTCGATGTTTATAAATCCTATACCTTTTTCTTTTTTTCTTTCTTAAAAGTTTTTTTAGTAATTAAAATAATTAAAATCCTAAATAATCATAAATAATTTTTTAAATAATATGGACTGTATGTGTGTGCGATATAATCTGGGAATCTACTTTATATTCTATCGCTTTGTATTAAGTATTTCATTCAAAATATATTGACAATTTTCTACGACTCTATAATAAAAAGAATAATTACAAAATCATTTTAAATTTTGCTAAAGTTTTTGAAGTGTAATAAATATAAATAAAAATAATGTTAAGATGATATCGACATACGTCAAAAATCATAACTATTAGTGCTTTATTAATATATTTCGATACCTTCTTCTTCGAAATCTAAATTGTTTATAATCTTTTTTTTGAGCATGAATATTTTGTCGAGGACATCAGCTAATGTTAGATTTTTTTCATAGAGTCAATTAAATATTATAACAGTTTTAGCAGAAATAATTATTTTTTGTCATAAAATTCTGAAATCTCGAGAAAATGAAATATGGATTTTGTTGAAGAAAAGACTTTGTATCAGAAAAGATATTCTCGGAATGTGTATCATGCTCCATCGACAAAGTATTATTAAAAATTGTAGGCTTTATAGGAATTAACGTGACGAGAAGAATCTCGTTGTGCGATATAAATGCTGCAAATAAATAAATCTTTTCATTATCAGTAATAAAATAATGATTTAGTAGAATAAAATGTTTATTGTTTTTATGAAATTTTCTTAAAACAGCTACATGACAGACACTGTATATCTTTAATGATAAAATACTGACTAAATAAATTCAAACAAGTTTGTTTAGTTATTTTTCATGTTAAATCGGTTGATAATGTCAACGCTCTCCAATCTTACTTCCGAGTCTTCAAGCCCCATTGATACTCCGTCACGAAAGTTTATTCAAGGCGATGATATTTAATAGTATCTCATTGTTGGTTATGTGGATTACATGTTCTGATCGTTGAAAGAAGCAATTATTAAAACTCTAAATTTTGTGCTTAACAACCGGTTGCATAGAGCATTAAATGCTTAAATCTGTTAATCTTAAGTTTAAATTAATAGTGTCGCACTGCATGGAGCATTAAATGTTTAAATCTGTTAATCTTAGGTTTAAATTAATAGTATCGCACTTTAATTGGCTTAGTTTATACCGATTCCTTTGACGCGTACTAATTGTAAACATTATATTCAATTAGTATTAAATTGGTTTAATCAAATAATATAGACATAGAGAAAAAGATGAGATTTACAATACGAATTTATATTAATATATATTAATAAATAAACTAAAAGCATACACACACACACACACACACACACACACACACACACACACACACACACACACACACACACACACACACACACACACACACACACACACACACACACACACACACACACACACACACACACACACACACACACACACACACACACACACACACACACACACACACACACACACACACACACACACACACACACACACACACACACACACACACACACACACACACACACACACACACACACACACACACACACACACACACACACACACACACACACACACACACACACACACACACACACACACACACACACACACACACACACACACACACACACACACACACACACACACACACACACACACACACACACACACACACACACACACACACACACACACACACACACACACACACACACACACACACACACACACACACACACACACACACACACACACACACACACACACACACACACACACACACACACACACACACACACACACACACACACACACACACACACACACACACACACACACACACACACACACACACACACACACACACACACACACACACACACACACACACACACACACACACACACACACACACACACACACACACACACACACACACACACACACACACACACACACACACACACACACACACACACACACACACACACACACACACACACACACACACACACACACACACACACACACACACACACACACACACACACACACACACACACACACACACACACACACACACACACACACACACACACACACACACACACACACACACACACACACACACACACACACACACACACACACACACACACACACACACACACACACACACACACACACACACACACACACACACACACACACACACACACACACACACACACACACACACACACACACACACACACACACACACACACACACACACACACACACACACACACACACACAGCTAATAACATTTAACAACTATTTCTATTAGTTTCATTTCTGATACGATTTCAATAGAGGAGAATTCAGATAATGAACTGATTTTTGGAAAGACGGGACAGACAAATGTCCAATATTCACTTATTCGGATAGAAATTCCGAATAAGTAAAATTGTTTTTCTACGTGCTATGACTACCCTAAGATGCTTCAAAGATTTGATTAAAAAGATGCAGTAACATACAATTTAACTTTATCCTAACTTGTTTTAAGATTTATTTAAATTGTTAAAAGCAACATAATGAATCTTTTGAATAAAAGAAGAATATTGTTTGAAAGAATAATATAATTGTTTAAGTTGAAGAAAAAGTGAAATTGATTCAAAAAATATTTTATTTAAAGTAAATAAATATGTTATCATATTTGTTATTAGGTGTACAACTTTGCTTCCGCCGTTTTTTTTCCGAAATTCGAGGCTTTATTGTAAAAAACTGGTTATACATTTATGATTCAAAGTATTGTCCATCGCTGGCCATTACTTTCTCCCATCTTTCGGGCAGCGTACGAATCCCGTGTTGAAAAAACTGGTCATCTTTTGAAGCGATCCACGAATCGATCCAATTTCTTACTTCTTCATAAGACCGGAAGTGCTGGTCAACCAGGCCGTGTGCCATTGATCGAAACAAGTGATAGTTAGAGGGAGCAACGTCTGGAGAATACGCCGGGTGGGGTAGGACTTCCCATTTCAACGT
>NW_021848841.1:27925-35378 GCF_003651465.1 Formica exsecta | reverse complement strand
AATAAGATTCATTTGAAGGATAATATTCAGAATCATCATTTGATTCGCTCTCCTCTATCTTTTTTGCTGTAAAAGTGTATCATTATTAGAAAATTCTTAAATGTGATAGGTGAGGAAATAATATTTTAATTATTCATATCCTACAATTAAAAATATTGACTGCGCATATGCTAGTTTCTGACTAGCAAGCAAGACTACTTCTTCATATTTCTACAACTCAATTTGCTTCTTTAGTTTGTTTACTCGTTCGTTTACTAAGTAACCAACTTGTTTGATTCAGTAAAAAAAAAGCAAATTGAGACATATAGAAGGAATAAGCTGATTAAAAATGGAATAATAAATATTCAATGTTTGTGCATGTAATATCGAGAAGGTACACTTCTCGTAATATTTACATGGATTTTACAAACATACTTGGGATAATCTTACCTGTGTCTGATAACACAACTGCCGCAATGTTAGTATCGTCTTTTTTATTATTATTTTTAATATCATCATTTTCATTATTTTTATCTAAAACGAGAAATTATTGTAGTTTGTAATATTAATTAATATTAACAAAATGTGCTTATATTAAATATAATAATGACTTTAAAAAATTCCAATTGTAGATACATATATATACATTGATTTTACCTATGTTTGATACAATAGTAATAATATCCTTAGAATTATTCTGGTTTTTGCTATTCTCTTTATCTGAAACGAGAAATTACAACAACTTTGTAAATTAATCAATATTTATATAATTTTTGTATTACATTAAATGTACAATACTTTTAAAGATTCTAGATCTGCATACATATTTTGAATCTTACCTACATCTGATAACACAACAGAAATATTTTCAACATTGTCATATGTTTTATTTCTATCTTTGCCTAGAACAAAAAATTATAAATTTAAAAAAATAATTTTATAAATTTACACTCATAGTATGCTTATATTATAAATTATACACATAACATTTTTACATATTTTTAGTTGATATATTTACATTTTTAATCTGCATTTTTATAATTTATACATAATAGTATAATAGTGTTTAATATATGTTATACCCTAATATAAACGAAGATCTTTTAATATAGAAATGTTACTATAGGTTTGCTCGTTTTGTTGCATATTTTTTTACACGTTTTATTAGTTATTGTCTTTTTTTCTTTCAATGCCTGAATATATACGTTTTTCTCATTTTAAGTGTGAAAAGTGTGTAAAATGCAAGTAAAATGAAGACTTTATAAGAGTTGAATACAATATTTGAAAATGTGAAGGAAAATTTTTTCTACTTACTTTTTGTGATATCATGCAAACTTATTTTTGGGATTCCTCTTTCCAAATTTTTCTTAAGTGTATTTAGATGTTCAACATTTGCTGTAATACAAAAAAACACATATAATAACAAATATACAATGATATAAAATGTTTTGCATATAAATTATAATACAAATCTAATAAGACCTAGTCAGGCGCATTTTCAATATTAATGTAAAAATGTATAGTAATATTATCTAAAATTTTTCCAAAAAGTTTTACAAAAAAATGACTTACGATGCCGCACTATAATTTGTATTTGATGATGTATTCCCGTACATTTTTCTTTCTTAGCACATAAAGTACGTGAAAATAAAGCAAGTCTCGAGATTTTACAAACATAATATGTTTCATCGGAAAATTTAATTAATGCGTACATGTTTTCCACAAGCAATCACGCGTAACAATTAACACTGCCAAAAAATGAAAGGTTAAAACAAAAGACAAGAGACGAAAGCTTTGTTCTCAACAATCACTTCTTATTCGCATAACGGCGCAAAAAATTTGTGATGGCGCATATTGTGGGCTTGATGATATGATACTTGATATGATAATATCATCCAGTACAAATTGTAGTGCGGCATCGTTAGTCATTTTTTTGTAAAACTCTTCGGAAAAATATTGGATAATATTACTATACATTTTTACGTTAATATTGAAAATGCGCTTGACTAGATCTTATTAGATTTATATTATAATTTATATTGAAAACATATATTATTGTATATTTATTATTATATATGTTTTTTTTCTATATTACAGCAAATGTTGAGTATTTAAATATACTTTGGAAAGAGAAATCACCAAAATAAATTTGCATAATATCATGAAAGGTAAGTAAAAACAATTTTCTTTCACATTTTCAAATATTGTATTCAATTCTCATAAAGTCTGTTCATTTTACTTGCATTTTACACATTTTTCATAATTAAAATAAGAAGAACGTATATAGGCGCGTTCCACTTAACGTCCGCAACGCTCACAGTATTATCTCATCCTTGTTGTTCACCAAAAGTTAAACAAAGACAGATGATGCTCGCAAGCGTTGCGGTCGTTAAGTGGAACGCCCCAAATATTCAGGCATTGGAAAGAAAAGAAAAGACAACCATTAAGCTACGTTCCACTTGCCGATTGCAACGCTGGTGGAATCATTTTATCCTTGTTTTTCACCGAAAGTGAAACGAAGACAGAAAATGCTCGCAAGTATTGCGATCGTTTAATAGAACGCAGTCCTAGTAAAACGTGTAAAAAAACATGCAACAAAACGAGCAGACCTAGGCTGCGTTCCGTTTCACGCATTGAGCGCATAGATCGCCTGGAAATCTATAATATATGTTACGTGAACTATAGATTTCCATGCGATCTATGCGCTCAATGCGTGAAACGGAACGCAGCCTAGGTCTGCTCGTTTTGTTGCATGTTTTTTTACACGTTTTACTAGGACTGCGTTCTATTAAACGATCGCAATACTTGCGAGCATTTTCTGTCTTCGTTTCACTTTCGGTGAAAAACAAGGATAAAATGATTCCACCAGCGTTGCAATCGGCAAGTGGAACGTAGCTTAATGGTTGTCTTTTCTTTTCTTTCCAATGCCTGAATATTTGGGGCGTTCCACTTAACGACCGCAACGCTTGCGAGCATCATCTGTCTTTGTTTAACTTTTGGTGAACAACAAGGATGAGATAATACTGTGAGCGTTGCGGACGTTAAGTGGAACGCGCCTATATACGTTCTTCTTATTTTAATTATGAAAAATGTGTAAAAATAAAATATTGAAGAAAAACTTTTAATTTTGAGAATTTTCGCGGTGCATTTAGAAAAGTATTGTCTTACTATTATATTTGGACATTCTTATATACGGACACTCCTGAGACAAAGCGTCGCTCTCCTTAGTTACGCGTATCTGGCGACTCGTCGTTAACGTATGAGCGATGAGTGGGGGGCAATAGGCGTGAGCCATGGTATCGGGCCGAAATGTGCAACTAAATCCGAGCACTGTACTATACATTTTTACATTAATATTGAAAATGCGCCTGACTAGATCTTATTAGATTTATATTATAATTTATATTGAAAACATTATATATTATTGTATACTTGTTATTATATATGTTTTTTTCTATATTACAGCAAATGTTGAGTATTTAAATATACTTTGGAAAGAGAAATCACCAAAATAAATTTGCATAATATCATGAAAGGTAAGTAAAAACAATTTTCTTTCACATTTTCAAATATTGTATTCAATTCTCATAAAGTCTGTTCATTTTACTTGCATTTTACACATTTTTCATAATTAAAATAAGAAGAACGTATATAGGCGCGTTCCACTTAACGTCCGCAACGCTCACAGTATTATCTCATCCTTGTTGTTCACCAAAAGTTAAACAAAGACAGATGATGCTCGCAAGCGTTGCGGTCGTTAAGTGGAACGCCCCAAATATTCAGGCATTGGAAAGAAAAGAAAAGACAACCATTAAGCTACGTTCCACTTGCCGATTGCAACGCTGGTGGAATCATTTTATCCTTGTTTTTCACCGAAAGTGAAACGAAGACAGAAAATGCTCGCAAGTATTGCGATCGTTTAATAGAACGCAGTCCTAGTAAAACGTGTAAAAAAACATGCAACAAAACGAGCAGACCTAGGCTGCGTTCCGTTTCACGCATTGAGCGCATAGATTGCATGGAAATCTATAGTTCACGTAACATATATTATAGATTTCCAGGCGATCTATGCGCTCAATGCGTGAAACGGAACGCAGCCCTATAGTTACATTTCTATATTAAAAAACCTTTGTTTATATTAGGATATATCTATATTAAAAAACCTTTGTTTATATTAGGGTATAACATACAATTAAATAAGTATTAATTATAAAAATACAAATTAAAAATGTAAATATATCAACTTAAAATATGTAGAAATGTTACGTGTATAATTTATTATATGCATACTATGAGTATAAATTTATAAAATTACTTTCTTAAATTTATAAAATTCATAATTTTTTGTTCTAGACAAAAATGGAAGTAAAACATATGATAATACTGAAAATATGTATTTCTGTTGTGTTATCAGATGTAGGTAAGATCCAAAATATATGTATGCAGATTTAGATTCTTTAAGAGGATGCCGGACCGTTCTGTTTTACCGACCATAATAATTATATTAAGCAAATATTGTTACGACCTGACGCAAGAAGCCGGTAAAAAAACTGTAATTTTTTAGCTTTTCTTTGTTTTTAACGTAAAAGGTTCCCACTTTGTTGATGTATATACTTTAATCGTAGAAAAGGATTTCTTATTTCATGTAACCAATAAAAAAATTTCGGTCTACAAAGTGTAATTATTATGACCGGTAAAACAGGACGGTCCGGCATCACCTTAAGAGTAATGTACGTTTAATGTAATACAAAAATTATATAAATATTAATTAATTTGTAATGCTGTAATTTCTTGTTTCAGAAAAAGAAAATAGCGAAAAATTTAGAATTAGAATTTTATGCGATAAGAAATTAATGATTTATTTTATGATGTACATTATATGAAGCTAAAATGTCAATTTATGAATTATGTTAACAATTATTACTTCTTGATGTAGCACGCTGCTTGAGAAAAGATGAAACACTAAAGAAGCAAGGAGAAAATATTGAGACCTCTGTATAATTTGTCACTAGTAACCTCTTTATCCTCTAATTTAATGGAAAAGGTAAGCGAATAGGAGCCTTTTTGTAAATACCTTTCAAGGAAAAATATATATTTACATCTTTATTTAACTCTGATTTTGTTATTGACTTCTTTTCCAGGTGAATTAATGTGAACTATCTCTTTCAGAATATTTTAGAGAAAGAAAAGCTAGATTCGGTGGAGAACAGTAGAGCGACAAAATATTTCAGAATAAAGTTAAGAATATTAAATGTGATACTTGGTGTTATATAAAAATATGACTATATCATTCTTAATGTTTTTTTCAATTTCAACAAAACCTTAATTAAAAAGCAAATAAAAAATATCTTTTGTAAATACCATTATTACTTCAGTATTAAACTGTTAACAATTTGTTTGCTTTTTTATATGATTTTATATTGAACTCAAGTTTTTTTATAAGAATAAGTATAGATTAGAGAAATATAACTATATTTACTAATAAATTCTAATCTGATCCTCCTAATGTTTTAACTTAATAAACTCACATATGTGCAATAAGTCTTTAGTGACATGTTGCATATATACGATTTGATGAGAACAGAAATATTAAAATGAAAATCATATTACAGATTAATAATTTTATTAATACAATAAATTCATTTATATTTTTCTAAGTACGATATTAAATCATAAAAAATAAGTAAATTAAGTATTAACAGTTTAAAACTGAAGCAATAATAGTATTTGCAATGTATATTGCGTTTGCATTTTATGTATATCAGCATTATCTAAGAGTGATATATCTTCATAGGCAATTATCTGGAGAGAGTAATGATAGTGAAAGAGAAATGTGCCACCATCTGCCACTTTTGGACAATAGTGATGTACATAACAGTTTTGTTGATAACGTGAATAACATAAATTAATAATACTAATCTACATGGTCATTTTTGTATGTAACACACTAAGTATCATTTAACAATCTTAATTTTATTCTGAAATATTCTATCGTTTAGCTTTTTCATCGTATTTCATCGAAGTTGGTTTTTCTTCCACCAGTTTGTTCTTTTTCTTCCCTCTTTTCTTTTAGTCGATCAGTCAATCTTCCTAACATCATAAAATCATCATAAAGTAAACATTATAAAATAAATTTGTAATTTCTTACCGCAGACGTTTTCAGGGATATGTCTAATTAGTTATTTTGATAGTAATAGTTTGATAACCATTGATAGCACGATATCAAATCGTTTTACATTTTTCTTTTCATTTTTTTTCATTCGTTCTATTTTGTAATTGCATTCGAGGATAATGCAGAATCTATAAAATATAAAAGTATCTTTCATAAAAAGATATCTCCTTGAATAAGTTAATAAATTAAAATATAGAAATAAGTAAAAGTGAGAACAAATCTGTATAAATTATCAATTGAAATTTCTCAACCAATTCATTTTTATTGCCCGCACTAAAAAATACTTTCCTTTCGCTCCCAAAGTGACTGGCGATGAGAATAGGTAACGCGTCTCGCTTCGAAAAATTGCAATCTCATGTACAACATTTTAATCGCTTATTAATCTTTTACTTAAGGATATTTTTAAAAACATTCTGTGTATATATCACAGGTTATGTTTATCACGACGCATGCTGATATCGCTTTATTTCGTTGATATGACAGATTTCCCAATCTTAAATACACAAAAATTCGTTGATAAATGTTTAGTTTCTCCCGCTCATCTTAGATTTTAGTAAAATGGATTTATTTAATGTCTTCCATCTAATTTCTATCATGTTCTTTAAATGCATAGCTTTTAATGGTGTATTATTTTTTTGATAGAGTACCGAGTAATGGTTTTTATTTTTCTAACACTTGTTTTTATACGAAAAAACATTAAAGGAATATATTTTTATCAAAATTTAAGATGAGAAATTAAATATTTATCAACAAATTTTTAGTATATTTATAGTTAGGAAATCTGTCATATCAGCGAAATACAGCTATATTAGGGCTACGTTCGGAAACACCACCTGTTTGCACATGAGCGTTATTCTATCTTTGTTATTTACTAAAAGTTGAACAAAGATAGAACAAAGCTCGTGTGCACACGGATGATTTTTTCGAACGCAGCCCAGCATGTGTCATGATAGATATAACCTTAAGCCAGTATCAGACTACGTATTGAAGATTGAAATTTGACCAATCAAGATAAAAGGAACTAAAATTTCCTTGTCCTGATTGGGCAATCTATCAAATTTCAATCTCAATGCATAGTCTGATACGGGTTTTAGAACATATATAAATGGAAAAAGAATAGCAAGCTGAAATGTGTCCGAAGGAAGTAAGAAAAAAAATCGTAGTTGCTTCTCTCTTATGAGTAACTGTTCGAAAGTGCGCATGCGCGCCATTTGTTGACGCATACAAGCATCGTATCCATCGTATCTGTAGATATACATGTTCAACATGTGACCTTAGAACATATATAAATGGAAGGGGAAT
>NW_021848841.1:23667-26555 GCF_003651465.1 Formica exsecta | reverse complement strand
TCCCACTTTGTTGATGTATATACTTTAATCGTGGAAAAGGATTTCTTATTTCATGTAACCAATAAAAAAATTTCGGTCTACAAAGTGTAATTATTATGACCGGTAAAACAGGACGGTCCGGCATCACCTTAAGAGTAATGTACGTTTAATGTAATACAAAAATTATATAAATATTGATTAATTTATAAAGCTATAATTTCTTGTTTCAGAAAAAGAAAATAGCGAAAAATTTAGAATTAGAATTTTATGCGATAAGAAATTAATGATTTATTTTATGATGTACACATTATATGAAGCTAAAATGTCAATTTATGAATTATGTTAACAATTATTACTTCTTGATGTAGCACGCTGCTTGAGAAAAGATGAAACACTAAAGAAGCAAGGAGAAAATATTGAGACCTCTGTATAATTTGTCACTAGTAACCTCTTTATCCTCTAATTTAATGGAAAAGGTAAGCGAATAGGAGCCTTTTTGTAAATACCTTTCAAGGAAAAATATATATTTACATCTTTATTTAACTCTGATTTTGTTATTGACTTCTTTTCCAGGTGAATTAATGTGAACTATCTCTTTCAGAATATTTTAGAGAAAGAAAAGCTAGATTCGGTGGAGAACAGTAGAGCGACAAAATATTTCAGAATAAAGTTAAGAATATTAAATGTGATACTTGGTGTTATATAAAAATATGACTATATCATTCTTAATGTTTTTTTCAATTTCAACAAAACCTTAATTAAAAAGCAAATAAAAAGTACTATCTTTTGTAAATACCATTATTACTTCAGTATTAAACTGTTAACAATTTGTTTGCTTTTTTATATGATTTTATATTGAACTCAAGTTTTTTTATAAGAATAAGTATAGATTAGAGAAATATAACTATATTTACTAATAAATTCTAATCTGATCCTCCTAATGTTTTAACTTAATAAACTCACATATGTGCAATAAGTCTTTAGTGACATGTTGCATATATACGATTTGATGAGAACAGAAATATTAAAATGAAAATCATATTACAGATTAATAATTTTATTAATACAATAAATTCATTTATATTTTTCTAAGTACGATATTAAATCATAAAAAATAAGTAAATTAAGTATTAACAGTTTAAAACTGAAGCAATAATAGTATTTGCAATGTATATTGCGTTTGCATTTTATGTATATCAGCATTATCTAAGAGTGATATATCTTCATAGGCAATTATCTGGAGAGAGTAATGATAGTGAAAGAGAAATGTGCCACCATCTGCCACTTTTGGACAATAGTGATGTACATAACAGTTTTGTTGATAACGTGAATAACATAAATTAATAATACTAATCTACATGGTCATTTTTGTATGTAACACACTAAGTATCATTTAACAATCTTAATTTTATTCTGAAATATTCTATCGTTTAGCTTTTTCATCGTATTTCATCGAAGTTGGTTTTTCTTCCACCAGTTTGTTCTTTTTCTTCCCTCTTTTCTTTTAGTCGATCAGTCAATCTTCCTAACATCATAAAATCATCATAAAGTAAACATTATAAAATAAATTTGTAATTTCTTACCGCAGACGTTTTCAGGGATATGTCTAATTAGTTATTTTGATAGTAATAGTTTGATAACCATTGATAGCACGATATCAAATCGTTTTACATTTTTCTTTTCATTTTTTTTCATTCGTTCTATTTTGTAATTGCATTCGAGGATAATGCAGAATCTATAAAATATAAAAGTATCTTTCATAAAAAGATATCTCCTTGAATAAGTTAATAAATTAAAATATAGAAATAAGTAAAAGTGAGAACAAATCTGTATAAATTATCAATTGAAATTTCTCAACCAATTCATTTTTATTGCCCGCACTAAAAAATACTTTCCTTTCGCTCCCAAAGTGACTGGCGATGAGAATAGGTAACGCGTCTCGCTTCGAAAAATTGCAATCTCATGTACAACATTTTATTAATCTTTTAATCTTTTACTTAAGGATATTTTTAAAAACATTCTGTGTATATATCACAGGTTATGTTTATCACGACGCATGCTGATATCTCGTTGATATGTTGATATGACAGATTTCCCAATCTTAAATACACAAAAATTCGTTGATAAATGTTTAGTTTCTCCCGCTCATCTTAGATTTTAGTAAAATGGATTTATTTAATGTCTTCCATCTAATTTCTATCATGTTCTTTAAATGCATAGCTTTTAATGGTGTATTATTTTTTTGATAGAGTACCGAGTAATGATTTTTATTTTTCTAACACTTGTTTTTATACGAAAAAACATTAAAGGAATATATTTTTATCAAAATTTAAGATGAGAAATTAAATATTTATCAACAAATTTTTAGTGTATTTATGGTTAGGAAATCTGTCATATCAGCGAAATACAGCTATATTAGGGCTACGTTCGGAAACACCACCTGTTTGCACATGAGCGTTATTCTATCTTTGTTATTTACTAAAAGTTGAACAAAGATAGAACAAAGCTCGTGTGCACACGGATGATTTTTTCGAACGCAGCCCAGCATGTGTCATGATAGATATAACCTTAAGCGAGTATCAGACTACGTATTGAAGATTGAAATTTGACCAATCAAGATAAAAGGAACTAAAATTTCCTTGTCCTGATTGGGCAATCTATCAAATTTCAATCTCAATGCATAGTCTGATACGGGTTTTAGAACATATATAAATGGAAAAAGAATAGCAAGCTGAAATGTGTCCGAAGGAAGTAAGAAAAAAAATCGTAGTTGCTTCTCTCTTATGAGTAACTGTTCGAAAGTGCGCATGCGCGCCATTTGTTGACGCATACAAGCATCGTATCCATCGTATCTGTAGATATACATGTTCAACATGTGACCTTAGAACATATATAAATGGAAGGGGAAT
>NW_021848841.1:2974-22305 GCF_003651465.1 Formica exsecta | reverse complement strand
TCCCACTTTGTTGATGTATATACTTTAATCGTGGAAAAGGATTTCTTATTTCATGTAACCAATAAAAAAATTTCGGTCTACAAAGTGTAATTATTATGACCGGTAAAACAGGACGGTCCGGCATCACCTTAAGAGTAATGTACGTTTAATGTAATACAAAAATTATATAAATATTGATTAATTTATAAAGCTATAATTTCTTGTTTCAGAAAAAGAAAATAGCGAAAAATTTAGAATTAGAATTTTATGCGATAAGAAATTAATGATTTATTTTATGATGTACACATTATATGAAGCTAAAATGTCAATTTATGAATTATGTTAACAATTATTACTTCTTGATGTAGCACGCTGCTTGAGAAAAGATGAAACACTAAAGAAGCAAGGAGAAAATATTGAGACCTCTGTATAATTTGTCACTAGTAACCTCTTTATCCTCTAATTTAATGGAAAAGGTAAGCGAATAGGAGCCTTTTTGTAAATACCTTTCAAGGAAAAATATATATTTACATCTTTATTTAACTCTGATTTTGTTATTGACTTCTTTTCCAGGTGAATTAATGTGAACTATCTCTTTCAGAATATTTTAGAGAAAGAAAAGCTAGATTCGGTGGAGAACAGTAGAGCGACAAAATATTTCAGAATAAAGTTAAGAATATTAAATGTGATACTTGGTGTTATATAAAAATATGACTATATCATTCTTAATGTTTTTTTCAATTTCAACAAAACCTTAATTAAAAAGCAAATAAAAAGTACTATCTTTTGTAAATACCATTATTACTTCAGTATTAAACTGTTAACAATTTGTTTGCTTTTTTATATGATTTTATATTGAACTCAAGTTTTTTTATAAGAATAAGTATAGATTAGAGAAATATAACTATATTTACTAATAAATTCTAATCTGATCCTCCTAATGTTTTAACTTAATAAACTCACATATGTGCAATAAGTCTTTAGTGACATGTTGCATATATACGATTTGATGAGAACAGAAATATTAAAATGAAAATCATATTACAGATTAATAATTTTATTAATACAATAAATTCATTTATATTTTTCTAAGTACGATATTAAATCATAAAAAATAAGTAAATTAAGTATTAACAGTTTAAAACTGAAGCAATAATAGTATTTGCAATGTATATTGCGTTTGCATTTTATGTATATCAGCATTATCTAAGAGTGATATATCTTCATAGGCAATTATCTGGAGAGAGTAATGATAGTGAAAGAGAAATGTGCCACCATCTGCCACTTTTGGACAATAGTGATGTACATAACAGTTTTGTTGATAACGTGAATAACATAAATTAATAATACTAATCTACATGGTCATTTTTGTATGTAACACACTAAGTATCATTTAACAATCTTAATTTTATTCTGAAATATTCTATCGTTTAGCTTTTTCATCGTATTTCATCGAAGTTGGTTTTTCTTCCACCAGTTTGTTCTTTTTCTTCCCTCTTTTCTTTTAGTCGATCAGTCAATCTTCCTAACATCATAAAATCATCATAAAGTAAACATTATAAAATAAATTTGTAATTTCTTACCGCAGACGTTTTCAGGGATATGTCTAATTAGTTATTTTGATAGTAATAGTTTGATAACCATTGATAGCACGATATCAAATCGTTTTACATTTTTCTTTTCATTTTTTTTCATTCGTTCTATTTTGTAATTGCATTCGAGGATAATGCAGAATCTATAAAATATAAAAGTATCTTTCATAAAAAGATATCTCCTTGAATAAGTTAATAAATTAAAATATAGAAATAAGTAAAAGTGAGAACAAATCTGTATAAATTATCAATTGAAATTTCTCAACCAATTCATTTTTATTGCCCGCACTAAAAAATACTTTCCTTTCGCTCCCAAAGTGACTGGCGATGAGAATAGGTAACGCGTCTCGCTTCGAAAAATTGCAATCTCATGTACAACATTTTAATCGCTTATTAATCTTTTACTTAAGGATATTTTTAAAAACATTCTGTGTATATATCACAGGTTATGTTTATCACGACGCATGCTGATATCGCTTTATTTCGTTGATATGACAGATTTCCCAATCTTAAATACACAAAAATTCGTTGATAAATGTTTAGTTTCTCCCGCTCATCTTAGATTTTAGTAAAATGGATTTATTTAATGTCTTCCATCTAATTTCTATCATGTTCTTTAAATGCATAGCTTTTAATGGTGTATTATTTTTTTGATAGAGTACCGAGTAATGATTTTTATTTTTCTAACACTTGTTTTTATACGAAAAAACATTAAAGGAATATATTTTTATCAAAATTTAAGATGAGAAATTAAATATTTATCAACAAATTTTTAGTGTATTTATGGTTAGGAAATCTGTCATATCAGCGAAATACAGCTATATTAGGGCTACGTTCGGAAACACCACCTGTTTGCACATGAGCGTTATTCTATCTTTGTTATTTACTAAAAGTTGAACAAAGATAGAACAAAGCTCGTGTGCACACGGATGATTTTTTCGAACGCAGCCCAGCATGTGTCATGATAGATATAACCTTAAGCGAGTATCAGACTACGTATTGAAGATTGAAATTTGACCAATTAAGATAAAAGGAACTAAAATTTCCTTGTCCTGATTGGGCAATCTATCAAATTTCAATCTCAATGCATAGTCTGATACGGGTTTTAGAACATATATAAATGGAAAAAGAATAGCAAGCTGAAATGTGTCCGAAGGAAGTAAGAAAAAAAATCGTAGTTGCTTCTCTCTTATGAGTAACTGTTCGAAAGTGCGCATGCGCGCCATTTGTTGACGCATACAAGCATCGTATCCATCGTATCTGTAGATATACATGTTCAACATGTGACCTTAGAACATATATAAATGGAAGGGGAATGTCTTTATTTCCCGATAGAAAAACATGTCAGCATAAGACCGTCTGGACCAATGAGCATCGAAATAAAATCGCCATATTGATTTACATAGCATGCTCATTAGTCCAGACGGTCTTATGCTATGCATATGCAGCTATGTCAATTTGTGTGTGATAAGACCATCACACACAAAATTCCGTAAGGACGTAAGACGTAAGCGTAAGAAAATTGACCAATCCCAATCGAGTATTGGGAGTATTTCCGTCAAAGTGGAGGGATTACGGAGAGCTAAATACTCGATTGGGATTGGTCAATTTTCTTACGCTTACGTCTTACGTCCTTACGGAATTTTGTGTGTGATAGCCTATAGCCTTTATTTTTCAGTGGCCAAACCGGCCAAGCAAACGCACGCGCATTTTTTAATAGTTACAAGAGAGAGGCAACTATGATTTTCTTTCTCACTTCCTCCGGACATGTTTTTCTTTCGAGAACAAGAGACATTCCTCTTACATTTACATATGTTCTAAGGATATAACCCGCGATGTATATACAAAGGCTAGTACATAGTATATCTAGACCGACCGTTTAGCTTTATTTAAGTAGTGGGGGTAAAGGTACACGTAGAAAAGAATACACTCTGTTCCGTGTAAGGTTATATATAAGAAGGTTAAGTCAGGAGCATCCCGAAACTCATAATGCATTGCAAAGAATCGACGTGTGCGCAGTCGCTATTGAAAAGAGATGCTAAATATTGAAAAGAGATGCTAAAGGCCAATTTCACCAAGCTCGGTTAAATTAACCGACGGTTAAAATTAGCAAAGATGTTAAATATTGAAAAGAGATGCCAAATAAGGTAGACTTGTTATTGGCTCTCACGGCCTTTCGCAATGCATCATGGGTTCTTGGATGACATACACAGTTTCAATATATGACTTAACCTTCTTTTATATAACCTTAGTTCCGTGCTCCTTGCGTTCTCTTTCGCTATGCTACGCGCAAGCGAGAGAGAACGCAAGGAGCACGAAACAGAGTGTGTTCTTTTCAACGTGCACTTCGCCTTCACTCCTCAACAGTCGATATACTATGTCTATGGGCCAGTATTCATAATCCGTTTTTATATTTAAGATCATCTCAGGTCTTAAGGCCCTTGCACAATGCTAGGTAATAGCGATAGCGATAGGCTATAGCGATAGCGATAAAAACAGAAACAGAAAATTCCAACACTGGGGAATGCATATGCAAATGCAAAATGTTATTCTCTGCAGAGAATGTTATTCTTAACTGTAGTCTTAATTAGTGTTAGATCATTTTCTTTTCTGCCGCAAAAAACTGCAATATGATATACATACCTTTTTCATTTTCAGTGCACACATTGTATTAAATAATGAACACTGCAATAAAGTCTTGATGAAATTGATACAGCGGCAGTTGGTTTATGTACTGTGCACGCGCAAACTACGTTCAAACTACGGTTTAAACTTGTATGATTAACCTATTCCTATTTACATAATTGTTTATGTTACTCATGATACGATGATATGTTACATTTTCCACATTTATGTATCTCATATTGAAGAATAACACTGTTAAGTAATAATAAATGCTATCATGTTTTTTTTTTAATTCATGTGATATTAAATTCATGTGATGTGTATAGCAATATTTGTAAGTTCTCATTAATATATAAGATAAACGGACCGTTTATATAAGTGTCCTCAAAAACACTGTTATATATAACTTATATGTATATACATTTGTGAAGTCCTCGAAAACAACAATTTGTTGTACATTCGATAAAAATCAAGGTAACGAAAAAACGATCTGTAATGTATATATCAGAAACCGATGCTGCTTGCATGTATGCAAAAAAACCATTAAGTTTTTCAATGTCCTCAAAAACGTCAATTGACAAATATATATATATATATATATATATATATATATATATATATATATATATATATATATATATATATATATATATATATATATATATATATATATATATATATATATATATATATATATATATATATATATATATATATATATATATATATATATATATATATTTGTCAATTGACGTTTTTGAGGACATTGAAAAACTTAATGGTTTTTTTGCATACATGCAAGCAGCATCGGTTTCTGATATATACATTACAGATCGTTTTTTCGTTACCTTGATTTTTATCGAATGTACAACAAATTGTTGTTTTCGAGGACTTCACAAATGTATATACATATAATTTATATATAACAGTGTTTTTGAGGACACTTATATAAACGGTCCGTTTATCTTATATATTAATGAGAACTTACAAATATTGCTATACACATCACATGAATTTAATATCACATGAATTAAAAAAAAAACATGATAGCATTTATTATTACTTAACAGTGTTATTCTTCAATATGAGATACATAAATGTGGAAAATGTAACATATCATCGTATCATGAGTAACATAAACAATTATGTAAATAGGAATAGGTTAATCATACAAGTTTAAACCGTAGTTTGAACGTAGTTTGCGCGTGCACAGTACATAAACCAACTGCCGCTGTATCAATTTCATCAAGACTTTATTGCAGTGTTCATTATTTAATACAATGTGTGCACTGAAAATGAAAAAGGTATGTATATCATATTGCAGTTTTTTGCGGCAGAAAAGAAAATGATCTAACACTAATTAAGACTACAGTTAAGAATAACATTCTCTGCAGAGAATAACATTTTGCATTTGCATATGCATTCCCCAGTGTTGGAATTTTCTGTTTCTGTTTTTATCGCTATCGCTATAGCCTATCGCTATCGCTATTACCTAGCATTGTGCAAGGGCCTTAAGACCTGAGATGATCTTAAATATAAAAACGGATTATGAATACTGGCCCATAGACATAGTATATCGACTGTTGAGGAGTGAAGGCGAAGTGCACGTTGAAAAGAACACACTCTGTTTCGTGCTCCTTGCGTTCTCTCTCGCTTGCGCGTAGCATAGCGAAAGAGAACGCAAGGAGCACGGAACTAAGGTTATATAAAAGAAGGTTAAGTCATATATTGAAACTGTGTATGTCATCCAAGAACCCATGATGCATTGCGAAAGGCCGTGAGAGCCAATAACAAGTCTACCTTATTTGGCATCTCTTTTCAATATTTAACATCTTTTTTCAATAGCGACTGCGCACACGTCGATTCTTTGCAATGCATTATAGGTTTCGGGATGCTTCTGACTTAACCTTCTTTTATATAACCTTAGTCAGTCCGGTATGTTTTCTCTCTCGCACATATAGAGAGAAAGGGAAAGATGGCCCGCTTCTATCCATTCGGCAAACCTCGTCCCCCTCCGATGCGTATAGACTGCACGCTCTTATGGGCGAGCTGGGTATTGATCATGTAACTTTTTCCTTAGGGCAAAAACGTGAGAAGTGAAAAATATTAGCATTAAAATCAATGGCAATATTTTTCACTTTTCACGTTTCCGCCCTAGGAAAAAAGTTACATGATCGATACTTAGAAGCGAGAATCCGTATGAATTTTATTCTTGTAAAATACATTGAAATTTTTTGAATGCGATCATCCTTGGTCGATAATATAGATTAGTTAAATATACTAAAAACTCTCTTTTTTTTATTTGTGGATTAATAAATAACTGTAAATTTTGATCAATTGTTGTAAAGTCCATTTTTGCTGAAAAAAGTTTTTGTTGTATTTTACTAATCTACACATATTATCAAACACAAATGGTCACATTCAAAAAAATTTATTTATTTCCATATATTATATAGGCAGGTGTGAAAAATTACCGAGACCCTAAAATATCTCGAAGGGATAATAGGTTTTGGATAATAGATTCTTGAAAATGTTAAATACAAAACCTATAAATTTCGAATTGAGATTAATTTAAAAATCTTGGTATAGGACCAAGTAAATTTTGTCTCTCTGCACATAATCAATTTCATAGAAAACTTATTTTTCTATGAAACTGACGCACTACCATCCGCGTCTGGCTCTTACTAGCCCGCGAATATTTGAAATTTGTGATGTCACTCGAGAGCCTTAATTTCTTAAAATTCTTAAACATAAAAGTTTTTGGGTATCAAAAGAGCTATCTGACTGATCAAATAGATTTTGGACTCGGAGTCTAGTTTGGGCCTACTAAAGCCCAAGTCAATTTTTTCAAGTAAGTAGACCCATATTTTTTATCATGGATTTAGATTCAGGACACGTTTTTACATCTGATATAGCGGATAAACATTTGGGTCCGAGGCCCTTTTTAAACCCAATGAGGTCCAAATCAAGTTTTTCAATAAAAATTCCTATTTTTCGTCACGTGTCGATGTCTAGAACGGTTTTCTGCTTAAAAGAAAGCAAAATTAGATTTTGGATCGCAAGATAGACCAGATCTTTGGCCCAATGAGGCCTCGAACCCAAATGTCGGCTAGTCAGATGTAAAAACGTGTCCTGAACCTAAATCCGTGATAAAAAATATGTGGGTCCCTACTTGAAAAAATCGACTTGGGCCTTACTGGGCCCAAAATCTAGTTGACCAGTTAGATAGTTCTTTCGATACACAAAAACTTTTACATTTAACATTTTCCTCCAAAACCTATTCCCTTCGAGATATTTTAGGGTCCCAGTATTTTTTCCGCACCCATATCGCAAGAATAAAATTCATATGATTTCTCGCTTCTAATATCATAATTTAATACGCTTATATGATTGCAGTGGACATATAAGTCTTAATAGGTAGCTGTAAATTTCAATCTTACAATTAATCATAAGACACTTATTCTCTCGTTAGAAACATAGAATATATATAGACTAAATTACACAGCCATTTATTAATCCTCACATGATAGATACAGACTCTGCTGAATGCCAAAGGATAAATCGCCATTTTATCCTTTTCCTCCGTTGTCCCTTTCTAACTACCTAAAAACCGTAATTTATATAAATGCCAAGGAAATGTGAAACGAGTGAATTAATAAACGGTTTTCATTCAGCAATAATGCATCCAAATAATTCCGGTATTTATTAGGCAGAAGAATTAATGAAAAAAAAAGTTATAAGAAAAATCTTCAACATATTTTACTGTTTTTATCGAATACGACCAGGAATGTACGAAAAGAAATTAATTTACTTCAATGAATAGCGCAAGAAAATATTTTTTGTATAATCTTTCGCTGTAGATGTCATAATTCAATATAACTATATTTCAAAATCTTACGAATTAACGATATCCTCCGAGATGCGACAATATGGTGTCTATATCAATGAAGTGCCCTCTCGATAAAGTAGTATCGAAGAAAGAGGGACTTAGGCACGATAGATCGCATGTTGTCGGAGTTGCGAGAAACAGTGACAGAATCTTCTTGGCTCTTATTCAACGCTGTCTACAACTGCGCTGTCGTCTAGAGTGTGAAGCCAATTGAAGATCATCATATTTCTCTCGTACTTAGACAACTGATTTCCACGTTCTCTTTCAACATCCCGGATTGTCAATGCGTGATTTCGCTCCTTCCGCCCAATCAAAGAAGTATTAGGAACCCGCGCGGTTGTTCCGGGCACCAATAAAGTAGTTCCATGAGAAGTCTGCGCCGCGGTAGCTGCTGCTTCTAATTGGTCTAAATTAAATTCACTCTGCGAGAGACGTTCCAAAGCGCGGTACGTAGTAAGTAATCTAACGTAATGCAAATAAAACATCATTAATGCATTATATTGAAAAAAGAAACTTCAACAGCGTAATTTAATAATTCTTCAATAAACGCTACTACTAACCTTCGTCGTATATAATTTTGCCGGACTTTTTTGTTGACGGACCTAACTAGATCTGCTCCTGTAAAGGGTACAGGCGGTGGCGGCGGCGCCGGTGGCTGCGGCGGCAGTTGCGGTACTGATTGAGCGTTAGAGGAAGATTGTTGCTGTGCCTGCTGTGGTTCCGATAGCTGCTGTTGTTGTTCTTGCGCGGCTCCACCATGTGGGCTGGGAAGCTGAGATGTACTGGCTACAGGTTCGCCTACGGCGACCCAGGTGCTGCAGGACCTCGAAGCATGATCAAGTCTAGCATGCTCCAGCAGCAGGGTATTGCGCTGGACGGTGTCAAGAGCCAGAGCGGATACTGCTGTTCGAAGTATTATTATATTACAAAACTATGAAATATTGTTTAATATTAATAATTGAATTTGATGTGCATGTTTATCTATATCGAAAATTTTTATTTAACTAATATATCATGAAAAATGTTACTGCGCGCAACATTTCAAAACTATACAAAATGATAGTTCATACTTCAGCCGCTAATTCGTTTATTTACCACTATGCAACGCGCGATGCGCATTATCTCGCATTTGAGTTTCAGTCATGAAAATTATATAAAGCTTTGAGCAACTGGCAGGAGATTAAAAATGCATTTATTTTTACCAGTTTAATTTCTGATGCAATTCCAATATAGGGAATTCAGACATTAGACTGATAATTTTAAAAGTATGAATAAATGTCCGAAAAAGTTAAAATCATCCGTTTATATATATATATATGTATATATATGTTTATGTTGCGTAGTTTAGCTGGACCATTTTTTGATTGAAACGTATTTTAGCGGTACCATTGGCTTTTAGCTGGACGGTCTTTGTAATACTTTTCATGTTCCGTATATTATCAGGACCGTCCAGCTAAAACCAATGTGAATGTATCGTATTTTATCGGGACCACATAAAATTTCATGTCCTTCTAATATACGGTCCATGTATTTTAGTAATTCTTTTGATGCAACGTATTTTATCGGGACCATAGCACAAACACTAGCGTAATAACTTCTATACATAAAGAATATACGTTCGCAATGGACGAAATGCAAAAGTGTATAATAGATGCAAAGATAAGTACTGCGTCCTTAATAATAGCATATCTACTCTGCACAATGATGTATTTTATATCAAATTTAGTAAATTATATTATATTATCATCATAGAAACATTATTAACCGTTTGAAAGAAATAGATATTGCAAAAAGAAAGATCTTCTTCAATAAATAAAATAATTGCTTTAGTAAATGTTGATTATTTTATAATATTTCATAAAATATAGCGAAGACAAAAATTGATTATTCTTCTTACGGTCATGGAATTATCGATTGTGATTGGTTAATTTTCTTACTACTTATGTTTCTCTATGTGCCAAAATCGATTAATTCTAATAGCGCAGAATACGGGTAATATAGTGCTTCTTGAATCACCTTTATATAATTTGCAATTGGCAAGACATAAGCGTTCAATGGAAAGTGAGAATATTTTAACGCGCCAAGACGCGCGGTTAATGCCAGGCCAGTTTTGTTACCGACTATACCACCTATCAGATTATTGCGTAATTTGCAGGATTGGCAACACGAACATCACTCTCTTTTGTAAATACTTCAAGATATTTGCTATCAGCCGGTTTCAAAGTGTTTAATGTGTGAAAATGCGTTGCCGCGCAAATCGTGACCTTAAGAATAAAATAGGCCAGAATAGCCGCCTCGGTAATGCAAGTATTTTTATTGATAATATGTAATTGCATAAATTCAATAGCATGAGTTATATTTATCATCGTTTTGAATAATTATAAAGTCATTAGCGGTTCCCGAGATATAAGCAGTAAATGCAAACGGAGTCGATGAATCTGGTGGTTACGTCTCAACTTATACCCGCAATCTCATATTAATAATCGGCTATATATATCTTTAGAGGCAATTATATAAATTAATAAATATTTTAATATTTCCAGTATCTAGTCGCAATCGATGGACACAAAATGAAAAACGTATCGTTATCGATGCTTTTGGTCATTACATAGATTCCACTGACAACAAATTACCCACATTCAATGAAATTGGAAAACTTATTAAAAAGCATCCTGACTTATTAGGACAACGAAGCGTGCCTATGATTAAAACGTGGATACATAACCAAAAACGTATTAAGATGAAGGAAATGAGAATTTAAATATAACTATTGATTATGTAGTGATTATTAATTATGTAGTTAATACCGAATTTATACGTTATAGTTTATATAAGATTTATTGTTTAATGATACGAAAAAACAATTAGAAAAGCTATTAGAGACTATTAGAAAGACTATTAGACTATTACAAAAGATAAAGACTGTTAGAAAAAGTACAACATATAGTGCAATAAAAAACAATATACGTATGTATACGTATACATAGATATATTTATAAAAATAATCAGTTTAAGAAGTTTATTTTTTTTACTAAGATACAAGACTGGTAGAAAAAGCACGTAGTGCAATAAAAACCAATATACGTATATAAAGTATACATATTATATATTTATATATATAAAAATAATCAGTTTGGAAGAAAGTTTATTTTTTTATTTAAAGATGTAAAGATACAAAGTTAAAACATAACAGTACAAATGTAATAGACACAATTAATGTTACTGATAAAAATATGTTTTTTTTTTTATTAGATACATATATCCATGATGAGTTTGTAAGAAAGTTCGTTTTCTATTACTTAAGAAACGTAAAGACATGAAATTAGAATAGAATAGTACATATGTAACAGTGCAATAATACTTATGTGCAACTTATTTTACTCATCATAAATATACCTTTTTAAAGATATTATTCTGTTCTAATTTTTCTATTATTTCCGTTCTTATTTTTAAAATAGATATACACATATATATAAGAATATACATATATAAAGAATATCTTTGATAATAAGTATCGAATATAAAATAGATATATGTAGATTAGGTCCTGAACAAAAGTCTTCTATCATTTTGTAAGCAAACACGGAAAAATTTCAGTTATTAATTATTGAAAATCACCATGTATAAAAGCTTCTGTAATTAATAATTCAGAAATTTCCGTGGTTATTTGCAAAATGGTAGAAAACTTTTCGTTAGGGGTAATTCAATCTATAAATGTATATTTTTTATTTGATACTTATTGTCATAACAATGCGATAGTAACAATGTTATTTTGTATTGTGTTCTTTTGTATTTGCTGGTAACTGTTTATTAAATGTATAATTATATATTTTATATTTGAAGAAATATAGACAAGGAAAGAACAAACAATTACTCTTCAATACGAATATACAATATACATATAGTGAAAGAGAAGAAGAGAGAGAAAAAAGATAAAGTATCATGAGATAAGAAAAAACGAATTGAATCAAAATTTCAATATATCACCACATACACCTATTGTGTTGAATCATACCTATATATCAGAACATATCATTCATTATAAACGCCGCGTTACTATATCAAGCCCCAACTATTATAAATCTGCTTGAGGTATATTTTATCAGCAAAGACAGTGCTTTAGCATACCATACCAAAATACAGCATATTGTATATTATTTATATCACAAAAAAAATCTTATAACATTTTGTTCTTAACCGATTTATCAATTTTACAATTACATTGCAGTGTACATATAAATACATTATTTTTTAAAGAAATAATCTTGTACCAATATGATAATTATATTGGAATAATTATACTTGAAGATTTAGATGTATGTACTGTTATCACAAGATTCTATTAGCGGAGACTATAATATTGAACTCTCGCTTAAAAGATTCTGTTTTGTAAATGGATTCCCTCCTGACATTCGATGCAAGCTGGATTCCTGGTTTGCAAATTAATACCGATCAATTACTTCCACCTGCTTAAAATTAAAATTAATGTGATAAAATATTAGTAGGCAACTTGATATTAAGATCTCGTTCGTACAGCAATCTTACCAGTATAGATGTCGTTATCACAATTCGATCTTCCTCTAGGTTGAATGAACAGTAAGGAAACACAATATTTAAAAAGATTACCTTATATTGACATTGCACAATAGTTTTTCCTCACGCTATCGAATAAATCTCTCTCTTAAGCCAGCAACGGTCGGGTAAGCACGTGTCTTTCTTTCTCTCCGCTAATAGCCTAAATCATAACAGGTTATGGGCCCAGAACGGTTACCCATTTTAAATAATGTATATTGGAATCGAGTCCGTTGAAGATTAGAGTAAGAGAGCGTATTATCAGGAGATAATAAGGGACTATAAGTGCCAAAAGTGAAAACGTGCAGCAAGTAATAATTCGCGAGAAGCAAGTCAGCCTAGCGACACGTGGCAACGGTCATGGCAGAGGTCGACATGCAAAATTTAGGCCAAATCGAAAAATTGATAGGCCGGGAAAATTACGGGACGTGGAAATTCGCTATGCGAGCGTGCTTAGAAGCCGAAGACTTGTGGGGATGCTTACTTGGAGAAGAGGCGTATCTGATGGATACAAAGAAGATGACCAAGGCGAGGGCGAAGATCGTCCTAGCAGTACAAAAACAAAATTACGGGCACATACAGAGCGCGGAAACACCGAGACAAGCATGGGAGAACCTTAGGAATGCGTTCGAAGACAAAGGGCTCACACGGAAAGTAGGTCTTTTACGCACTCTAACCTCAACCAAGTTACAAGATTGCAATTCCGTAGAAGAGTACGTAAACACAATAACAACGATGGCTCATACTTTGAAAGAACTCGAATTCGTGGTTAAAGAAGAAATAATAGGAGCCTTGCTACTATCCGGACTCCCCGATGAATACAAGCCCATGATTATGGGCCTAGAAAGTTCCGGTACAATCGTAACAGCAGACGCAATGAAGGTAAAACTACTCCAAGAGGTCAAATACGACGGAAAACAAACAGGAGTGGCGGCATTATACTCGAAGGCGAGAGCAACACGTAAAAAGGGACAAGAAAGGACAAAAAGCAGGTGCTACGCATGCGGCAAGATCGGACATTTCGCAGCCAAGTGTCGTAACAAAATGAAAGACGAGACCAAGGAAAAGGATGGCTCGACACACAAGGTATTCGCGACATTCGCAAACCGAGCAAGTGCGAAAAGTGGTGAGTGGTATCTCGATTCCGGAGCATCGACGCACATGACAGGCTGGGCGGGCTGTCTGGAAGAAACGAAGAAGTGCAACAAAACCATAACAGCAGCAAATCACGGCCAATTGAAAGCAGTAGCGCGTGGAACAGCAGAACTCGAGGTCGCCGTGAACGGAACCGAAAAGATCATTCGCGTTGAAAATGTATTATATGTTCCAGGATTAGCCGCGAACTTGCTCTCTGTAGATACAATAGTACAGAGAGACTACAAGGTCAACATCACCAAAAACGGGTGCACCATACATGATGCAGACGGAGACCTGGTCGCAGTAGCCAAACCGCACGGAGGAGTGTACAGGCTAGGCAAAGTTCCGGAGACAGCCTTTGCTACGATAGAGACGAAACAGCGAGAAGGCGTCTGGCATAGACGCATGGGGCATCTCGGTAGAGGAGGAATGAAGCAGCTAACCAAGGGACCCGCCAAATCCATAAGAGGCTTTGAGACGACGAAAGAAGAATGCGACATATGCGTAAAAGGCAAACAAAGTAGAAAACCATTTAAGTTTAGTGGTAAGCAAGTGCGCGTACCTTTAGAATTAATACACTCAGATATTTGCGGACCTATGTTTACGGAATCGTTAGGCGGCGCGAAATACTTTATAACCTTCATAGAAGACTATAGTCGTAAAAAATTTGTTTACTTTCTGAAACATAAAAGCGAGGCAATCAAAGCATTCAAAAATTTTAGAGCGTATGCTGAAAATAAATTAGAAAGAAAGATAAAATCGATTCGAACGGATAACGGCCGCGAATACGTAAATAAAGAGTTCAAAGATTTATTACAATCATTAGGAATAGCGCATCAAACGACAGTTTCATATAACCCTCAACAGAATGGCTTAGCCGAACGCGCGAACCGTAGTATTGTAGAGCGAGCTAGGTGCATGTTAATAGATGCGAACCTGCCGAAAGCTTACTGGGCTGAAGCGACGTCCACGGCGGTTTATTTGCTCAATAGAAGCCCAGCTAGCGCATTACGAGGAAGAACCCCGGAGGAACTGTGGAGCGGAAGAGAACCTAATATAAAACATCTACGAGTATTTGGCAGCAAAGCCTTAGCATACGTACCACGAGAAAAGAGAGACAAGTGGGATTCAAAGGCGCAAGAGCTAATATTCATCGGTTACAACAAAAATACCAAAGGATACCGGTTGATCGACCCAAGGACAAAGAAGATGACCGTAAATAGAGACGTTGTATTTCGTGAAGGTCATTACAACAAAGTTTCAGAAAAGAATAAAAGGACGCAGGAAGCCGCAATCTACCAATTAACCGAAGAATTACAAGAGGAGCACGAACAAGCCGAAAACTTTGATTCAGATCTCTCAGAGGAGGAAAACGATAAGAGCGAAAACCAAGAGGATGTTTTCCTGGAAGCTGACGGAAATATAGAAGAAGCACAAGAGCCCGCACAAGAAGAGCGAGCTGACCAACCGGGCGAACACCGAATACAACAAAGCGAAGCTGCGCCTAGGAGATCCGAACGCAAATGGAAACCAATAAACAGACCAGGGTACGTGGCATACATGGCATCGGAAGAATATACGGTTGACCCAAGTACAGTAGAGGAAGCAATGGCCAGCTCGGAACGTCAAAACTGGATGAGGGCAATGCAAGACGAAATACATTCATTGCAGAAAAATAACACGTGGGACTTAGTGGATCAACCACCTCGAATAAAGCCACTAGCAGCCAAATGGGTATTTAAGAAAAAACTAACCGAAACAGGAGAAACACGATACAAAGCACGATTGGTGGCAAAAGGCTGCGCACAGATAGAAGGAAGAGACTACAGCGAAGTCTTCTCACCAGTGATAAGGTATGAAACTATAAGATATCTTTTAGCCACTGCAGCCAAAAACGGATGGGCGATAAGTCATATGGACATAGTGACAGCTTACCTGAATAGCGAACTAAAAGAGGAAATCTACATAACACCACCAAAAGGTATCCTCCAAACAGAGAACGAGAAAAAGGTTTGGAAGCTGAAAAGAGCAATGTACGGATTAAAACAGAGCGGACGAGCGTGGAACGACACAATAGACAAGAAACTAAAAGAATACGGAATGCGCAGACTGAACGCGGATCCATGCGTATACATGAAGAAAGAACAGGACAAAATCCTAATAGTCGCCGTGTATGTAGATGACTTATTAATCCTTGGCAATCACAATGGTTAACAGAAAAAGTTAAAGAAATTTCTGAATCAATTTTTTGAAATGAAAGACCTAGGAGAAGCAAAATACTTCCTCGGCCTAGAGATTCACCAAAATAAATTAAAGGGCGAAATAAAAATCACGCAAGAAAATTACATAACACGGACACTCAAGAAATTCGGAATGGAAGACTGCAAACCTATTGGAACTCCAGCAGATCCAAACGTCAAGCTGACGGAAAGCGACGAGGAGCACAATGAACCGGCCGACGACGACTTCAGAACCCAGTACCTTGAGGCGATAGGCTCATTACTTTACATAAGTCAAATCAGTCGACCGGACATAGCGCAATCGGTGAATGCAGTTAGTAGTTTTTGTAAAGATCCCAATAAAATACATTGGACAGCCGTAAAGCGAATTTTTTGATATTTAAAAAATACCGCGAATTATCACCTTAAATATAGTAAAAATAATGACAGCGACATTATAGGTTACAGCGACGCCGATTGGGGTAATGATAAACGCGACAGAAAATCTATAAGTGGCTGCGTTTTTATGTTAAATGGAGGAGCCATTATTTGGCATAGCAAAAAACAGCGCACGGTAGCGTTATCCACAGTGGAGGCAGAATACATAGCGCTAGCCTTCACTTGTCAGGAAGCTATATGGCTAAGAAACCTTTTTGCACGAAATCACAGAAATAGCTAAAGAAACGTTAGAGATTAAGTGTGATAACAACGGAGCGATAAATTTGTCAAAGAACAATTGTAATCACCAACGCACTAAACATATTGATATACGCCATCATTTCGTACGGGAGATACTTACACAAAAGCATGTAAATATAACTCACATACCCAGTGACGAGATGACGGCCGATATATTGACTAAGCCTTTGCCAAAACCACAACATGTAAAATTAGCGAGTCGATTGGGACTAAACAGCGCATAAACAAAATGTAAAATACTTTCGAGGGGAGGTATGTTGGGAAGTCCTAAAGACTGTGCGAAAAGCATTTTACTTGTTTTGTTTTCCCGCGCATTAAGTGCGTCACTAATATGGGCGACAGAGAAATCGATACGCGATCGATATCGCCGCCTGGCGAATTATCCCATGTATTATTCTCACGCTATCGAATAAATCTCTCTCTTAAGCCAGCAACGGTCGGGTAAGCACGTGTCTTTCTTTCTCTCCGCTAATAGCCTAAATCATAACACTTCTAAATATAATATGCATCTTATTACATACATCTAAGAACTCCCGTATCGTTAAAATACCCAATTTCCTTCATGGTAACAAAGAATGCTTATTCAATGTCACTTTGTAGGAAGAACAAGATCTCGAAAATTTACAGACACATTTTATACTAAAAACACAATAATAACTCAGTCAGCCACGTCTGTTCTAACAGATATTACCAAATGCTTGCTACAAATTATTGTCAGCAAAAAGGCTACAAATTTGGTACAAGAGTTTTTATATGAATGGCCATAAGCTGCAGAATTTGTTCGGTTTTTGCTGACAATCTGCTGTCAGATTGTCCTGCGCAGATCTTGCTCGATTTTTGCCACCAATTTGACGTCAAATCATGTCAAGCTTTGCTCGGTTTTTGCTGTCAGGTTATATCAGCAAACTTTGTCACCAAAACACAAGCTTAATGCGGACACAGATGACACTGGATTTGTTACCAAGTTTTGAGCGAATTTGATGCCAATTTGGCAACAATTTGTTATCAAATTGCTTACTGAAAAGATATTAAGAATGTGACATACGCGAGATTAGGATATCTGTCATGTGTGCAGTAGACAATATAGAAAAACGCCCTGTATTAGAATATCTTTATTATTTATATATAGATTTTGTATATATGTGTTTTACGAATGATATATTGTCCATAAACAATTAATAATTCTATTGTATTTTTTCGCACGTAAAATCTCACGATGCCGTGTCATACATGAAATTTTAAATACGAAAGATTACACGATTACAATACAAGACAGATGATTGACAGATATCCTAACCTCGCGTATATCACTATCTTAATTTCTTATTATCGTGTTTTTAGTATCAAATATATCTCTAAGTTTTCGAGATCTTGTTCTTCCTACAAACTGACATTGAATAAGCATTCTTTGGCCTTTATTATGAGCTCACATTTAGAGGCAAATCTAAAGTGCCGCATTTAGAGGCGCAGATAAATGTACTAGTGATACGACTAAAGTCAGTCGTATTCTCATCGCACATTTATAGCGCCTCTAACTTAGAGGTACATTTATGATTTTAGAGATACATTTATTTATTTATTTACCATGTTGTATATATTATGCTTATTATGCGCGTACGGCACTGTAATTGGCCTTCAAACAGCTTATTATATTACGCGCCATAAGTTAAATTAGTAAATTTCACTTCGATCTTTCTTTCGACGCTACTGCAACACAAAACGCAAACGTGCATATAATTGTAACAACATTCTTTAATTAACCAATATTTTTGTCGGAACTTGTGATCATTATAAACGTCTTCAAAAACGTCTATTCTATTTCGAAATACCCACGGGTCACGATCACGCACTGCTTTTATGTTCCAAATTTTGATCGCATGATCAATGGCCTAGTTTATAATATATTCTAATACGTAAAATAAATTCTGTCCAATCACAGTTGTCCCATTCTTTAAGAGGAATGGCTATGATTGACCAGTGTAATACGTATTAAAGTATATTGGTGTAAACTAAGCCATAATTAATAAGAAGAGAATTGATATTTATCGATATTTATTGATATTTATCATTCGAGCCTCTCTTAACTTTTTAATTTTATTATTTATTCTATGCCATAATCGTCAAATACGTCCATGATATTGCAGTTGAGTGTGCTCTTTCAAGCTAGTTTTGCTTCAAAGTGCAAGATTCTTCGTCCTAATTAATCCTTCCAAGTGAAAATAGCGTCAAACAAAATGCACTCTTCATTGCATTTTACACAACTATACTTTTAGAAGAAATTTCAGAATTGACCAAATATCATTAATATTGTTATGTAAAAAAGTTCTATTATTTACAGAAACTTGATCTGTAATAATTTTATTAATGAAATCAATTGTATAACAGTGATAGAATTAATCAAACTTACGTACCATCAAGTACAACGCGCCGGTATTACGTATAAATGTACGTATAAATGTGCCCTCGGGCACATTTAGTGGTACATTTCTCGAGAATGGTATAAATGTGCTATAAATGTGGTTCAGAATACGATTTTCATTATAAGTTGCACATTTAGCCTAAAAATGGCGATCTGTCTCTAAATGTGACGCTAAATGTGCGCTCAGAATACCGCCACAT
>NW_021848841.1:0-559 GCF_003651465.1 Formica exsecta | reverse complement strand
CTTCATTGCACTTTACACAACTATACTTTTAGAAGAAATTTCAGAATTGACCAAATATCATTAATATTGTTATGTAAAAAAGTTCTATTATTTACAGAAACTTGATCTGTAATAATTTTATTAATGAAATCAATTGTATAACAGTGATAGAATTAATCAAACTTACGTACCATCAAGTACAACGCGCCGGTATTACGTATAAATGTACGTATAAATGTGCCCTCGAGCACATTTAGTGGTACATTTATCGAGAATGGCATAAATGTGCTATAAATATGGTTCAGAATACGATTTTCACTATAAAGTTGCGCATTTAAACTAAAAATGGCAATCTACCTCTAAATGTGCCGCTAAATGTGCGCTCAGAATACCGCCACATTTATCGTGTCATCTAAGGTACATTTAGAGGCACATTTAAAGATAGATGTGAGTTCAGAATACGGGCCTTTGTTAACATAAAGGAACTTGGGTATTAAAACAATATGAGAGTTCTTAGATGTATGTAATAAGATGCATATTATTAGGTGTACAACTTTGCTTCCGCCGTTTTCCTATAGAT
>NW_021848840.1:0-472 GCF_003651465.1 Formica exsecta | reverse complement strand
CTTTTTCTTTTCTCTCTTTCTGGATCTAAGAGCTTTTCATTTAATTAAATAAAGAAAAACTCCAACAATTGTTTCTCAAATTGGGGATTTTCTCGCGATTTCTCTACATTATTATTCATTATTACTCTTTCCTTAGTGGAAAGACAAAAACGATCTTCGCGAGCGGCTACCAAATGTTCGCGGAATCGTCGCAATAGGCGGCTTAAAAAGGAATTGGCTCGAGCGTCCGCGAATTAATAATTTTTCTATCCTCATCATTCTACTAACACTTTTATTTCATGTAATTTTTCTAAAACTATTTATTGTAAATTTCCAACCGGAATTTAAATTTTAGTTTCCCCGTTTAATACCGGTTGATGTCCTCCGTATTAATGTATCACCCGCGAAAAGAACATCTCACACACACACACACACATACAAATTAGAATTAAGAAAATGTATTTTATAACTAAGATTTCGTAAATCGAATTAA
>NW_021848839.1:0-847 GCF_003651465.1 Formica exsecta | reverse complement strand
GCATAAAGATTGTGCCTCGCTTCAGTATTTCTGTAATGGAAAGCAAAAAGAAGATGAGGAAAATCTTGTGCCCTAACTACAACGGGCAGGATTATTTCAAAAAGTAGAAAATGCTATGAAACGCATTATAGAAAATGCCGATAGTTTATTATATCAATATACTAGTAATTTCGTTGAAAGTTGTAATGGAATCATTAGTAAATTTATTGGCGGCAAACGTATTCATTATGCCATGAAAGGCTCTTATGAGACACGCGTTAAAGCATCCGTTGTGCAATTTAATACTTCGCGAGCTTTGAGTTCTGTTTGTCGTATCGTGGATAAAAAACCACCCGCACAAACAGAACTAATTCAAGATATATATATTACAAAAAATGCCAACCAACGAAAACGAACACGTGCGGCGAAAGAATTAGGTCTCTCTGTTCGTATATCTAAATATTCCGCCAAAATATGTAGAGCTGATAAAGATTATGGACCAAGTGTAGAACGGCCAGATATCGAAGGCAACATGTACGAACAGCTGAGATGTAATCATATCCAAATGTTAGTAGATCAGCAATGTAATCGTGCTGTATTGGAATGTGCTACACGGGGTCAGCATGAAAATCCGGCATGGCATAACGTGCGGCGAAATCTTCTCACTGCTTCAAACTTTGGAAAAGTTTGTAGCAGAAGAGAAACAACTTCGTGCCAAAATCTTGTAAAAACAATTCTTTATCCTCCTGGATTGACGAATGCGGCTGTTGAGTGGGGTAAAGAAAAAGAGATGGTAGCACGAGAGCAATTGCAGGTGGAGTTTGGAATAGAAATTAATGATTGTGGAATATTTATTGATGAAACAATT
>NW_021848838.1:0-207 GCF_003651465.1 Formica exsecta | reverse complement strand
ACACAGAGCTAAGATCGCTATGTACGCGTGTTTCCTCCGTTCGGAACGACTTAGTTACGTACCTATAAATAAGATATACCGAAAGTTTTCATAACACTTCAAGGAAATTGAGGAACAACACTTCTCGACACACAGAGCTAAGATTGCTATTTACGCAAGTTGCCTTCGTTCGGAACGATTTAGTTACGTACCTATAAGTGAGATATA
>NW_021848837.1:0-506 GCF_003651465.1 Formica exsecta | reverse complement strand
CAATTCCGCATTTCTTACTTCCATTCAACATCCATTAGACGTATTCATGGATGTCACATGGACGTCATATGGTATAATCATGGATATTTCATGGAGCCTTGATGGATGAATAATAGCCTTCAAGGCAGAGCTTTGATGGATGAATAATAGCCTTCAAGGCACACCAATATCCCAATAAAGTCACATCTTAAATTGTAAGACGGTAACATTCCACGGAGATTAATAAACCTGCCATCAACTTCCCAGCGACATGAAAATGTTCGTCCAAACACTCCAAACTCATTCCATTAACATCCCAGAGACTTTGCGCGTAACGTTGTATTAATATTCATACAACATGCCACAAAACTCCTAATATTATTTTTCATAAGGAACTTTTGCAAAAAAAATATTATGTTGCCAAAAATTGATTAAACACTTATTTTTTCAATAGCTTTCAATCATTTTTTTCACTAATAATAGAATAGTTCAAACTTTTTTCTTTTTATATAGAATCCCGCAGAAAA
>NW_021848836.1:398091-412939 GCF_003651465.1 Formica exsecta | reverse complement strand
TTTTAAAATTAAATATTATTGATTACGCGCGGAGATTAAAAAATCATTTCATTTTTCTTAAATATACTCGATTGTAACCACATAAACATAAAGATCGTTATATCCAGTTTTTTCTTTTAATAAAAAGGGATATTTCTTAGTAGTGGAGGAACATGTTTTTTTTACGCGAATTTTTATCTCATATATTGAAGATGATGACAATGGTAACAGTCGTTAATTCGCTGCCGAAATCACTGCTATTGGGAGCAATCAGGAAGATCGGGGATTCGTTCTCTCCTGTAGCGGGACTTTTGACGTTTAATGGATCACTTAACTTTCCTTTGTGGATCGATTCCATAAGGCCCGACATAGAAATAAGACAAGTTGTAGTCGCTTTCCACTTTTAGGATCATTCTTCTCTCTGTCAGATATTAACTAGTGTGTCACTCGGCAGAGGAATTTTGATCTGGTCTAATCGTTAGGTCAGTTATCCTCCATTAAACGCGGCGATAACGCGATTATTTTAAGAAGTATATAAAGTTTATTTTATCCTGTTTTGCAATTGTTCACGGAACAAGATATACTTGATCGCGGAATTCGTATAAAATTGCGCATTTAAAAATAAATCGGCCATTAGATTCTATATAGATTTTATTATAATGTGCGTTCAATTCCTCACATACATTATAATTACAAATTATGAAATGCGCTCCGAATGTCGAAACATTTTTATTGTCGCAACATACTACAATTACCGTCAATTTATTTATTCATCGTGTACATTCGCGAAATTTAAACCGTGATTTATCTTCTGATTTAATCGTTGGGTAACATCGAAACTTTATCTATCTTTTCACGTCCCGTTCCGCGCGCCCCCCGCGCGGCGGACATTTTCTTTAAAAGATCTTTCTCTTTTAATTGAGAGAGACATAATCAAATTTATTGATGATTTTTTTTTGGTCGTTGTCAGATTATCAACTACGTTTAATTTAAAAATTCTAATAAATTTTATATTGTACGTATTCTGAACATTTTCGTGTAATATAATATAATAAAATATTTTTTCTATGTTCAATATATGTATATATAATGCAACAAAGTATGTATAAATATATATTTGTATATATTATGTATATTTTATGTATTTCCAATATGTATTATTTCATTATTATATATGTATAAACATTATGTATTTTTAAATATTAATCGTTGTTTATCACCTATATCTAAAAATTTCTAGTGGATTCTAATAATATAAAATTCGAATAAAAATTTTTCCTCCTCGATGGTATCTCCACCTTAACGAAGGCATTTGCCGGGTGAGGAGGTTTGAGTACTCTGATGAACCTGAGAGCTATACCGGTGATAACTTACAGCATTTTCGAATGAAATAGGTTTGATCGTTTCGAGATCGATTAATGACGTCATATACACCGTCTTGGATTATTAGGAGTATTTGAATTATTAGATTAATCAATGAAATACTTCGAGTAAGCGTTTGATGATTAATCAAGACAAAAGATCTCGTGCTTTGAAGCCAAAACAGCATAAAGGTAGGGTCACCCATGCCGGACAGGTCGAAGGGGAAGAGTCAGACTAAGAGAGATACCGTAATTATTAAGATTTTTTACTTCATTTTGCCTCTAGAATACGCTATTAAAATATTGTACAGAGGTTGTGAGACACTCCGTATATATGTATATATATTTATTTGTTATATTAATATTTTTAAATAAAATGGAAGTAAAAGAAACAGTAATCGAGAGAATAAAGAGAAAAAGGGGCTCCAAAATATTTTTGTGCTCCCCTCGGGACTTAGAAATATCTTAATATGTGATACGACATACAAAAAATCGATTTCTGAGAAACAGAAGTCTATTCTACTATAATATTCCTATAGTTATGTAATCTTTTATTTTTTACTTAAATTTAATTATTAGCAGCATTAATTAATTTTTTTACATTCATATGATCGCTCGGTAATAGCTATACTGTCAGATTTTCGCAAAACATTATACGTAAAATCGAGATATCTCTTGCAATATTGGTTGGAGCGTAAAAATTAAGAAAATGCAAAAAAATCTACTTATTTTAATATTTGAATGTGTTTTTATACGACATGCGAAAAATTATGATTTCCAAAACGCGGAGATCTATTCTATTATAATTATTATATTTTCTTATAGTTTTAATAACATTAATTAATTTTTTTTCACACACACGCGCACATATATACACACACACACCTATTTATAAAATTACTTAATATTAACTCTAGTTACCCGTTTTTTCAAAATCAATTAAATCAAAATTGTACACATATCTAGTATTTGAATTGTCAAATATGAAGCTCAGCCATAATAGGCTTTTATTGATATAAAGTAATGCACAGTTTCGAGAAAACGAATCAGCATCGCGGAAAAGAGGTAACAATACTTACGAGTATCGATTTAACATGTCTTTTTTAAGAGTGGATTACATATGTTTATGGCATATTCAAATATATATTTATAAAAATGTCATATTTGACAAAATCCGAAACATCGATTTATATTATTTAAAACTTTTATGTCTTGGAAATATCCTCTAAAAATTTTAAATTTTTATATCTCGAGAATATTCTTTCAAAATTTTTTTGAATAATAAGATATAATAATGTCTATGAACTAATAAGCACGCGCGCACGCACCTTCTCTCGTGTTCGTTTATTTTAATGTTATTCAATTTCTGCTATTAAACGCACTGTATCCTATAAAAAATATAATATATAATTGACTCGTTGTTTATTCCATTGTTTCAGCTTTTTACTGCTATTTCTTTAATACTATTTCTTTTTAGGAAGCTATTTTTGGTTAAATAAGTTAATGAGTTTCGATATGTGACATACATGTTGGTAAGCTTCCAAGTGTTTCACATGATAATTTAATTATAATGTGAATCGTTAAAAAGTTGTGAAATTTTATAAGATTGATTCATGTTATACAGCGTGACAAAATATTTGTTTTTAATATATATATAGATGTGTGTATATATATATATATATATATATATATATATATATATATAGGCTCCATATTATATATATTTATAACGTAAAAGCAGTAACAGGAAATGTCATGATGTTTAAAATAGAATCCAGAATATTTATTCACATGTCATGTCATTTTTTATCTTAGAGTGTAAACTACTGGGTTTAAGTCACTATAAATTTACATTATAAATTTACACATACACAGAAATCAATAGACTGCACTTTTATAATCTGATATGTATATATAGCTTTTTTATATTTTCTAAAATTTTTATAAAGGTTTCGCTGAAAATTAATTTTTCCGTTTTGTCAAATCGTATTCAATTTTTAAGAGCAAAGTAATAATGTTAAATTGATATTTTAAATTATTTATGAAATATCATTATATTGTGTCTAATTCGTGATATATGTATAATATTATAAGCTCTTTTTCAATTTCTCTTCTTTCCAACGTTTCAAGAATTCAAAGTCGATATTATTTTGATTTTTTTTCTTCCTTTTTTTCTTCCCTTTTTTCTTCTCATCCTTTTATTCTCAACATCGGAAATAAACGTAAACACGTTAAGCTTTTTAATAAAAGTTTTCTTTTCTCCACTAAAATTGTGTCTGTTAAATGAATTTTAAATTTAAAATTGCTACTACCATGTCTGTCAACATATATATGTATAAATACATCGTTTTTGTCATGTCGTGATGTTAAATAATGCAAATCAGTTTTTATAGTTATATATAGCAGATTTTCTTAAAAATCTTAATCAAATGTATTTATTTTAATGTACATTCGCATCGCAATTGTTTCTATTTTTACCGGCAAAATGTAAAGTGTAAGCTGTTCTTCGCAGGCAATTGCGTTTATTACAAAGAACACGTGCTACAAAGAAATGTGGAATAACAAGAGAAAAAAAAATGATGTGTTCTATCTTTGCTTCGGGAGGTTCTTTCATTCTCACTATCATCTGTGTCATCATGGATTTTCTAGCGTGCCGACAAACTTGATCCGATCGGGATTTAGCATCATTGTTTGTTGATTTGGTGGAGAGTATATGTCACTGTTAACATAACTTTATTAATAACGCATTTAATTATTAACACTTAAATACACATTTAATGACTAACCCATCTGAAAATTCACGTAAAATGTTAAAATATTTTTTACTTAATATATGTTGTAATGTGAGAAGATCATTTTTTATTTCAGGCTTTGTGGCGTTTCAGTTGTATTTTTTTTTTTTTTGGCACGCAAGTATCTATTTTATTAGTAGCATTTGTTTATTTATCTCTACGACATTAAAGATCGCGCACTATTAGAAGGGTACAGCTCGTCATCTGAGAGATTCAGAGAGCCGATATTATAATGACAACAAGCAATGGTTCGTGCACAAACATTTTTATAACGAAGCATAGTCTATCCGACTTTATATATTCGCGCATCATGACTGTTGGTTATCCAGTATACTCTCTCAAAGCAAATGGGGGAGGAAGAATGCGTGTAATTTTTTTAATTCACTGAAAATTTTAAAATAGAGAAAATTTATACATAAAAAAGAAATTGGGCAGAATTTTTCAATAATATTAACTTTATTTTAGAAGATATAAAAAAATTTTTTAGAAGATACGAAGAAAAACATAGAAAAATATATATTTTTAGTATTAAAGAAAATTATTATTCCATTAAATATCGTTATTATAATATCCGTTATTTTACAATAAGATTAAAAAATTAATAACAAAATGGTAAGTATTGTAAAAATTAATATAAAATAGTAAAATCAATATTATTATTAATTATTACGTTAACTATATTAATTAAATATTAATAATAAGTCATTAAAATATATTAATGTCTACATCCTATATAATATTAAATTTTATGTAGGATTTATTAACATATTTGCGTTTTAATATTTAATAGAGTTCTATATAAACAATATACATTATATTACATATATACTTTTGTATATATTTGTATATATGTATATATATGTGTATGTATGCATAATAAACATTACGTAAATGTAATCCATTTTTATATAAATATTAAAACTAAATTATATATATATAAAAATCAACTTAACATTAAAAATATTCACGATATAATTAGGAACAATTCAAAAAGTAATTGAGGACAATATATATATATATATAAATAATAAATAATTAGATAATACACATATCAAAAGATATTCCAAATGTTTATATCATTAGATATTATGACGACAATGGATATTGGCTTTACCAAATGATGAGTACTCTACAGTTTTAGTTGTTGTTGGGAACCTGTTGTAGTTGAGAGTAGTTGAACCTTTTGCAATTAATGGACAAGCTGATGTTGATATCTTTGAATAAACTTTAAAGAAATTTCATCTGACTGTTGAATTTATTGTCAGATTAACATATTCTCAACTTGCGTTCACGGTCGAATATAGATATAGCTTATCAATTTCTGTAAATTTAATTATTTAAAATAAATTTTAGTTTGTTATTTGTTATCAATCAATAATTTCGTAAATAATTGTTATAAAAAGAAGATGTGATAAATTTTCAAATTATTAGCATTATTATGTCGATACATGTAAAAGAGAAAGGAAGAGATACGCATACATTAATAAAATATAAGATATGTGATATATTCTCACGAAAAATAAATATCATAATAAAAATTTCAAAAATAAGTATAGAGTTTTTAAGTTTCATAAAATTTACCTCAATAAGTTGGTCCTGAGAGAGAGAGAGAGAGAGAGAGAGAGAGAGAGAGAGAGAGAATATGCATTATTAATGTGGATTTACCAACTCCAAATACTTTACTTTAAGAATATCATCCCGATATTTGTTTGCAGTTGTAATTGGACGTGTTGTAGTTGAACGTGTTGTAGTTGGACGTGTTGTAGTTGGATGCGTTGTAGTTGAACGCGTTGTAGTCGGACGCATTGTAGTTAAAAACGTTGTACTTAGACGTGTTGTAATTCGCCGTATTGTAATTGAATCTATCGTAATTAAGGACGATTGGGGGAATATAGTTTGATAATATTTAATCTGACTCTCGATCTCAAGCAAACGCGTTGTTATCTTGCGTTCAATATCCGAAACTAACTGCGTCATATTTTTCGCAAATTTATTTATCTAAAATAGATTATTAACATTTATTATTAATAAATAATTTTGTAATTAATCCATTATAAAAAGCAGATGCAATAATCTTTTGTTATTAGCAAAACTATATAAATGAATATTGAATTTAGATTAATAAGATTTACCATGTCAAGTTCATTCTTGGAATACACATTATTAATAATGACAATTAATGTTGCAATCGTACTGATGTTGCTATGAGAACAAAACAATATACATATATATACGTATAAATTTATAATTATTATATACATAATACATCTTCACGCGATTATAAGCAATAAATGTTTATAAAAAAAGGTGTTATTACCTGTTATTATCTGATATTATTAGTCTATTTTTTATTATTTCAAAATTCTCCAATATATCTTTAAGTATTATAGGATTCTTAGCATGCATGGCGAGAGTAGAAAAGAAAATATCACCAGTTAAAGCATGAATACGTTCTTTTTCTTGTCTTATTGTTTCAAAATCCATATTTTTATAGTTGATTACCAGCATCTCAAGTGTCGGTAAATTAAACTTCAGATAAGTAAGTATAATTTGCGGATCACCAGAGCAACTAAGATATTTCAACATTTCATAATCAAATTTCTTTTCATATATATTCAAGATCCATACACTGAACCATTTCTGATAGTTTACAGTCTTTAAACTATTACAAGATATCAATTTCTCCCACCCAGGTAAAAGTCTATAACATCCAGAAAAAAAATATTTTAGTTGTTTGAAAATCATTTATAGATATTTAGTACATACATACAGTGTCTCTGAAAAATAATTTATTAAACACGCGGACAAAATATAAAAGAAACGCCTATACAAAAACAATGATTAAACAGAACATACTTTTTAGTTTTAGGATCTGATAGATGCCATTCAAATTGTTTATTGGCCATCTTCAAGCACAAAACATTATTGATAAGACATCCCCATTTTGTGAGTTCTTGTTTTAAATATTTATTAAGATCTCCATTGGCGGGTTCCATTTGATCGTACATATCCTCGTCTATATCTTCAAACAAGGTTCCTATTATCATTTCTATTTTCTGCAATTTGATAAAAAAATATATTTTTCTATTTATTAGACGTTTTTAATATTACATTATTTACAAAGACAGATCGTAATATATAAACAAAAAAATAATAACTACATTCCTATTAACTAAACTATTTCAGTTGAAATATTGTGCATCTTTAATTTTATGCAAATTCAAAATCCCGACATGATAATTTACCATAGTTACGACTTAAATTCATTTTTAAGATACAAAAATTTATAAGAAAAAAAGTAAAGCAAAAGTTTACATTATATATGATTCGGTTTAAAGTAAAAGTCGTCAAATCTTATTAAGATTGTTAGAAGGTTATTAAAGGAGAGGATCGTTAAATTATATCAAGATCTTTAAAAAAATTTAGTTGCTCTTTATAGGTGGTTGCTTATTTAGAGATCATATCACATAGATTCCGAAAACAACGATAAAAATTACTGTGAAATTTGTTATATACATTATCAAAAAATATAATTAAAATAACGGTAATGGCGCTGTAAGTAATGCGTTACTTTTAAAACTTGAAGAAGGATCACTTCTCTTTAGATAATTAATAGGTTAGCGTATAATTAACTTATAATTAAAATTTTCTTTAACTATATATCTTAATTTCTAAGATTGTCAGAATTATGGTATGAAATCGTTACTTTATACGTATTGACCTAATATCTAACATAATTTTATTGATATATTTTATTATTGATAATAAGTCTTTACCTTGAGATGTTCATGATGAGTTGAAAATGCAAACACACTAGATATGCGTTCAAAAACTTTAATCATAGGATACCATGCTACATAATTCCTTTCCCGCGATAAATAGCTCGCGACTTCCCAGAATATGGAGAAATCAAGTTTCTTCTCTATCATAAGATGGAACGCATCATCGATGATTTGCGCTCGATTTATAACGTGTATATTTCTGTATTCTTCAAAATTTAGATAACGCGCAATCATTCGCCAGTTTTCAGTGTCATAATTGACGCGATAATATCCTATTATTTAACACATAAATTTTATCGATCATTTTTTCAATGTGTCAGAATAATTAGAAATTATAAATATTTTGAATTATATGTATCATTTTATTTTATTTTATTTTATGTACGCATATAGAATGTACTAGAAATTGGGAGAATATATATTTCTCAAATTCAAATTTTTTGTATATTATTACAAAAACATTTTATACCAATAATCAAATTAAAAAATAAAGCTTTGAAATATTATGGCGTACAAAAATGTATAAACTTAAACGATTTTAATTACAAAATTAATATTTATATGAAAAGTACATTGAATCTAAAATTTAACGACGATATTATAGAATGCTGTAGAAGAATATTATTATGTTTAGAGTATATAGTGTAGAAAATAATGTCACAATTCTTGTAGAAAAAATATAGGAATAAAAATATGTAATAAAACTCAATTTTTGATATAATAAAAAGATAGGGAGATATTAACTTTATCAGTTTATAGTTACCAGTTTGCAATATGTTGGCAATGAACCATTTATCTTTATTATCATAGTAGATTTCCACCTCCGGATTCGACTGCGTTAAACAATTAAAACTTTGCGATGTATTGACAAAATTGATGTTCGTTTCTTTAGTGTAGCTCACAGGTATAAAATATGGTTTCCGATCCAATTTGTCGTGAATCTCTTTCGATATTTTCACAAGATTATTAGAATAATCTCGTATCACGTTTACCACAGGACAATGCGTTTGCATAGTCCAAATATCCATTATCTGTTTTATGTTTAAATTATACAGTTTATTTGTTAATTTATGGTCTATCCCAGTCTGTATAAAACTCCATATACGTAGATCATCGGGAGTTGGTATATATATATATATCTTTTATAGATTTCTTTCATTACAAATTAAAATAAAATACATGTATACACAAATATCCAAATAAAATATTTTATTATAAATCGCAAATTATTAAAAATAACAGTTTCAATTTGTGATTGAAACATGATAAAAGTTTTATAGGTACATTATACATTCTTATTCTTAATATGTATGTTCTCTTTCTTGCATATATACTATGTAATTATATATATAACATATACATATATAACTACTTTAATACAATGTATTACTTACCGAATGTTGAAGTACGCGTTTAAAGCCATAAACAACGTATTATGCGGAAGTACACCATTCAACATGCGCCATATAGCGGCACCTATAAGGAAAGAATAAATATATAGATAGTATATATAACTATATTTATTTCAAATAAATTTATATATCACAATATTCATAAATTCGTGAATATAATTAATATTGCAAACAAGAATTAGTTTTAAACTTTAGAATTTCCCATTTTTTATTTTATAGCAAACTTTGATTAAAAGCAAAGAAATGCACAATTAAAACCCTTTAATCTCTTCTTTGATATTTTTGTTTAGCAATTTATGAACTTGTTTATTCATATATATTAATGTTTATATATACAATATATATGTACTTTTATTTATATATTTAAACACATAAAATTATATACCTATAATACGAGAAAAAGGAAAATGTGAATAAATTTTGGATATACTGATTGTGTTTCTTGCAAAAGAGTTCATAGCAAAATAATAGTTTAGTTGGAGAGCTTCATGTTGAGTTTGGACTATCAACAAATCTTTTATTCGAGGATCTGGAAAGGCCTGCAGACAAATTGATATGATCAATACGCTTTAAAAATACGTACGAATGCATGCAATTATTTGTTATTTCTAAATTAATTATGCTATTTTATATCATAAAATTGTAATATTTTTAATTTAAAGAGTAATATGTGTAACTATTTGACTTTAAAAAACAAGATTAAGATTATTTAACAATCAGTAGTTGAAAGTTATTTCTAAATAATAATATGGTGGATATTTTTTCTATCTGCTCAATTAAATTTTTTTTTAACAAAGTTTAGATATTGTAAAAAATTGAAAAAATCGAATTATGTATTAGCATTTCCTTTTTTTTCAAAGGATAAAACAAAATCTATTAAGAATATTTTATGTTGTCGCAATAAGAAAAAATATTATTTGTAATTGCATTAGAGCCAATTAGTGTTAGAAACGTAGACTAACCTTTTCGATGACATCTATCTCGAAAAATGTAATAAATCCTTCGTTCAATAAACGATAAGATCGACGATCACAAAATGAACTGAAGAGATTACCAATCCATTGGTGTATTATATCACGAACTACTGAGCGCGTTACTATAGTTTTATATGCAGCAGAATGTAATTCTTCGTTATAGATAATGTCTAGTTCACTAGAAATTATTCATAATCAAAATCTTTTAGAAGCCTACATAGTATTTGCATAATATTTATGTAAATTAAATATGTACAGATAATAGAGAAAGAAAATTCAAATATATTTACAAAGCACAATTTTAGTAAGCAGATGAATAGATTAGTTAAATTTGAACAAATGCATTTTTTGAACAAATGAATTTGAACAAATGAATTTTTTAAATTGTAACAAAAATAGGCTCAGAGTATTAACGATACTAAGGAAACTGGATAGTAAGAGCTGAGGCGTATTAATTAGTGCGCAAACTGTTTTATTGTTTAATTTCATTAAGAAGTAAGCGTCAAATTCGTCATATTTAATGCATTCTTATTATTAATAAAATTAAGCAACAAAAGAGTTTACGCTCTAATTATCGCTCCTCGGATTTTATTTGTCCTAATCTAATGAAATTTTTTAAAATATATTTAATGTTAAAAATAAAAATTTTTAAATATTAAAATTGAAATTATAATGATAAATACTGTTATAAATTTTTCTTTAATTAAGTTAATTCTAGACGTAGAAAAATGCATATCTTGATTTTTAAAATTTCGAAAGCTAAACACAATATTATGTTTTGATAGATAATGATTATGATTATTTTTTGAATATGTGTATTACTTGTATAAAACGAGTCCCCAAGTCTGCCTGATTCTGTTCTCTAAACTTGGAATAGAGACGTAATTCACTTTTGGAACTTTTCTCAAGATCTTGAAATTGTCTTTTAGATACTCAGTTACATTTCCAGCGAAATAATGCACGTGTATCATGTGAAGTATCAAATGCGGTCTACACCATGTGTCGACCATAGTATCAGTCTTATTAAGAATCTGATTGGATATTAGAATTGCAATGTCGTTCGTAGACATTGGAGGTGTCATCTGAAACACTGTACACATCGTGTAATTGTCCACAGATTTGTATTCTTGTATCGGCATATTAGATATAACTTTGTATTTTATATCATGTTCCACTGAAATGTTGAAGGTGGCACTTAATTTCGGCTCGTCCAAACATGGAAATAATTGTCGGGCTCTTCTCGGTTGGATTAGTGTTGCGAATATGAATCTATTACATTTTAATGATGGGCTTTAGATTTAACAATAAATTTTCGGTAATTGTTAGTATAGAAATACTAAAGATAATAATGTACCAATATTTTCCTTGGTGTATGTGTAAGTTTGCAATAAATCTATTGTCTCATTAGTCTTTATGCTAAATTTTAAATGCAGGGTATAAACCCCATATTTTAAATTTTGTTTAGGCACTTTATCGTTAAGATTAAGAGTAAATAATTCCTTAGTAATATCATAAAAAGAATTGTTCAGTTCATAGATCATTCCATCTTCTACCGATATTAACTTTATTTCAGTTATATCCATCGATAATGATGCATGTAAAGCTATGTTTTGTATTTCACGATCAATATAAATACTGGTATTGGATTCGCCTCTTATAGAATCTGACATTAGTTTTAGATTCAAGTTATAATGAAATGGTATTATATATTTTGACAAATAATAATTAAGCGCACTATCCCAATCTTCAATTTGCGCAATTTCATCGGTGGATAAAGCTATGGCCATGATATATAATAAACTGTTTAATAATAACAGTTTTAAAAACATCATGTCAATTTTTGTTTTAAATATCTGCAAAAACATTTCTTTGCTAAGAGAAAATAGTATAGAAAACACAGTTTGGGAACAAATTATAAAGAAAATAAGAAACTGTCCATTCTTGTTGGAGAAAAATAAATTATATTTAAAAAAATGCTATACTCTCTGTATATTTATATTGTTAATAATTTTCACGAGAAATTTTTACATATATATCAAATTATATTCTTTTGTCACACAATGTATGTTAATTTTAATTCAATAAAATTCTGTGTGTTCTGTATTAATTTAATTGTTTCAGTCATAGCATACAATACAGTTTATTCTCTAACTTTATAGTATATTGATGTAGAGATAATTATTTCAAACTTTCCGTAATTATTTTATTGAAAAAGATTTTAAAATATATAGTTATTTCGATTAAATATAATATTGCAATAAAGAAATACGTATTAATTTTTTATTGTGATTTGTATTATGATTTTCTGATTAGTATTTGCTTTGTGCAAATAATCTCTCAGAACATTCATAAGGGATATTCCGTTCAGTTAAATAGTAATTGACTTATTTGTGTAATTAAATATAGTATCTATATTTTTATAAAATTATATTACTATAGCTTTCTATAGACATTATAGATTGATGCTAATGTCTTGTTTAATTTGGATTTTGACGATCGAGTGCATTGTCTTTACTCCAATATAGCCAAATCAATGCCAGATTAATTTATACTTTGTATTGTGGAGCACACACAGCAATCAGTTTTATTAGATAGATTCAGTTTAAAAATACAAAAATACACAAAATATAATTTATATGTTAGAATTATAAATAATAATAAAATAATATAAAAAACTGATAAATAAAATATAAGAAAAGTAACTTAAAATACATATATCGGCTATCTAATAAATTATAAATTGCGTAAACGGCGAAATAATTCTACTTGTGATAAAAATAATAAATATGAGAAATTAATTCTTGTCGTTTTCAAAACAAATAAATTTAAAGGTTAAGATAGTTTATCTATACATGACTATACAACAAAGCTATATGTAAAAAGTTAAATAATTTTAAACGGAGCAATTAAATATCGACTTTGAAGATTCAAAGCTAAAAAGAATGCAGAATATAAATCAGAAATGTGCAAAGTATTTACATTTAACTTTATCAGTTATAGTTGTAGCATATAAGTTAAATTGTATACATTTTAATGTCTTAAAATTGAAGAATCAATAAATAATTTTTATTTTTTGCAATTATTTTTTTAAGATTATTAAAATTATGAATGTTTCTTCGTTTTATATTCTTTTAATGCAATTATATATTTCTGTGCAATGTATATTATGACATTTTATAAAAAAACAAGATCTATTGCAGCATAAATCTTCTTTAAAAAATCTTGAATTTAGAAATATATTTTTAAATGCAAATACAAACATGTATAAATAATGTGTAAAGTGATCTCTTTTAACAAATAAGCTTCGTTCGTGATAGTTTGACGTTTATTTACCAACATGCTATTATCAAAATTTATTTGCTACTTTTAATCTAAGTCATGTATACACGCAAGAAATAGATAACAAAAGAGCAACTGTTACGAAATTGAATTTATTTCAAAATGTATTTCATGAGCAAATTAAACTACATGTTAAGAAAAAACACAATAAAACTTGTCATTAGTATTTATCATTAATATACACATTTATTATATTAATATACACATTTTTTACGAAAAAAAATTGACATCCATTGATTGTCCATTTTTATATTTATTACATATTTAACTTAACGTAACGTCAGAAAACAATGACTCTAGACTTCCATTAGATAAAAAGATGTTACAATTCACGCTTGAATGTTTTCATGTTTATTATAATACGCAAAGAATAATATAGTATTTGAAATAAAAAGAAACATGTTAATTTTTCTTGAAAATTAAACACAGAATATATTTTTGAAAAAAATGTTGTTATAACATGTTCTTTATATATTTGTACATGCATATATTTAAAAAGAAATATCTAAATATTCTGTATTTGATTTACCCATAATTACCTTTCTTAAATCAGCCACGAGCCGTTACTTTTAGTTAAAAGTGTATACGTTCAATCGTGATCTTTTCACTTCAAAGAATCATCGAAGACTGACAATGTTTTCAGTATAATCAAGTACATAATGTCATGTTCGTAAATATCTTCTTAAGGTTATACGTAGTCAAGTGTGTTATTGGACTTTACTAAATAATATAATAAAATTCATAGTTCGACGGTTCTCGACGGAAATACACATACACACACATTTTAGCTTTTATAATAAATATTTCCAAATTATTTTTTCAAAAAGTTTATCATTTAAAAAATTTGATGGATTGACTAGGAAATTATGTTTTATGCAAGAAAAAATATATTTTCTACTTTTTTTCCATTTTGAAAAAGAATTATTTTTTTGCCTTAATTTGTTAGATTTTGTATAAAATAAATAGGTTTCAGATCTTTTTCATTTTTAATGGATTTTTTTTATATATTTCTTTTCAAATAAAATACTTTTTGTTTAAACTAATTTAATTGAAAAAAGGAAATATTTTTCGGCCACATGCTTTAACAAAAAAGCAAGCATCTCATTTTTCGAGTCACTTTAAACAAATATTATAGAATTTGGAGTTATAATTATAATTTTAAATATATATCTATATCCATTAAATATGTATTTATATCCATTATATATT
>NW_021848836.1:387626-395038 GCF_003651465.1 Formica exsecta | reverse complement strand
TATATATATATATATATATATATATATATATATATATATATATATATATATATATATATATATATATATATATATATATATATATATATATATATATATATATATATATATATATATATATATATATATATATATATATATATATATATATATATATATATATATATATATATATATATATATATATATATATATATATATATATATGTATATATGTATATATATGTATATGTATGTATATAAACATTACGTAAATCCATGTATAATCCATGTTTATATAAATATTAAAACCAATTAATATATATAAAAATCAACTTAACATAAAAAACATTTACAATATAATTAGAAACAATTTAAAAACAATATATAATATAATAATTGAGAACAATATATATGTAAATAATAAATAATTAGATACTACATAATAATATATGAAAAGATATTCCACATGTCAACTTTCTTATATCATAAGATATTATGACTACATCATTGGATATTAGCTCTATAAATGATAGATGCTCTGCAGTTTTAGTTGTTGTTTGGAACGTGTTGTAGTTGAACCTTTAGCAATTAATAGACAAGCTGATGTTGATCTCTTTGAATAAACTTCGAAGAAATTTCATCTGACTGTAGAATTTATTGTTGGATTAATGTATTCTTAACTTGCGTTCAACGATCCAATATAGATATCGCTTATTATTTTCCACAACTTTATTTATCTAAAATAAATTTTAGTTTGTTATTTGTGATCAATCAGTAATTTCATAAAGGATTATTATAAAAGGAAGATGTGACAAAAATTTTGAAATTATTAACATAAATATGTCGATACATGTAAGAGAAAAAAGGAAAGATACGCGTACATTAATAAAATATAAAATACGTGATATATTCACACGAAAGATAAATATCATAATAAAAACTTCAAAAATAAGTATGGAATTTTTGAGTTTCATAAAATTTAAGTTGGTCCTCAATAAGTTGGTCCTGAGAATACGTATCATTAATATAGAATATAGATTACTAATATAGATTTATCCCATAAACAGAGTTAGTAACTAGTTAAAAAGTTAAAAATTAAGTTAAGAAGTTAAAAAGTTAATAACTTTGAATTTAACTTAGTTAATTTTAAACGTGTTAACTTTGAATTTAAACTAGTTATTTTTAAATGCATTAATGTTAATTTATTAATTTTTTTCAAGTTAAAATTTTGTATCTTTGGTAGTCAAAAATTATTTGTTTACTAATAATTATAATAACATAAGACAGTATCCAGTATCATTAAAACGTGCGTTCATAAAATATAACACAACGGTATCATTCTCGACACATCTAGAGCGTATGTTTAGTGCAGGTGGTTTAGTATATAATGATTTAAGAGGAAAAATGAAGGACCATAATTTTGAGATGACACTTTTATTAAAATTCAATAAATATTTTAAAATTGTTTTAATTTATTGTTAGTGTACCTAACAATTAAAGATAAAGATAAAACACATAGGTGCATAAAATGTGCAGGTAAAACGGTTCAAATTAAACAGGAAAGTCCTCATAATCAAAGTTTCTATTAATCGTTTTGTTCTTAAATATTATAACGTCTCTATTACACAATAATATATTTAAATAATGTGTATTATTAATCATTATATAAGAAAAAATGTATTATCTCTCTTATAAAAAACTACCTTTTTATTATATTACGTAAATGTAAAAAGTTTAATGTAAAATGTACAATGAAAAATGAAAAATTAATTATGTAAAAAACATATAGTTTTGCATAATTAACTTTTAACTTTTTAATAAGTAAATAATTTTTTAACTTAACTTTAACTGAGTTAATTTTTGTTTAAGTAACTTTTAACGTAAACTTAGTTAATTTTTGAGCCATTAAATTTAAACTTAACTTAGTTAAAAAAAAAAAAATTAACTTACCCACGTTTGCCTAAAAGCATATTAACTAATTGATTCCAAGGTGTCGGTGTAGTTGTAATTGAAGGTGTTGTAGTTGGACGCGTTGTAGTTGGATGCGTTGTTGTAGTTACACGCGTTGTAGTTGGACATATTTTAGTTGGACGCACTGTAGTTAAAAGCGTTGTACTTAGACGTGTTGTAGTTCGACGTATTGTAATTGAATCTATCGTAATTAAAGACGATTGAGGGAATACAGTTTGATAATATTTTATCTGACTCTCGATCTCAAGCAAACGCGTTGTTATCTTGCGTTCAATATCCGAAATTAATTGCGTCATATTTTTCGCAAATTTATTGATCTAAAATAGATTATTAACATTTATTATTAATAAATGATATTGTAATTAATCCATTATAAAAAGCAGATGCAATAATCTTTTGTTATTAGCAAAACTATATAAATAAATATTGAATTTAGATTAATAAAATTTACCATGTCAAGTTCATTCTTGGAATACACATTATTAATAATGACAATTAATGTTGCAATCGTACTGATGTGGCTATGAGAACAAAACATATATGTATAAATTTGTATAATTGTAACATATACATAATAAACTTTCACAATTATAAGCATTAAATATTTATAAAAATATATGTTATTACCTGTTTTTTATGCTATTCAAGTTAGGTAAGTGCAATATATCTTTAAGCAGTATACGATTCTTAGCATGCGTGGCAAGAATAGAAAGATAAATATTAGCAGTTAAAGCATAAACATACTCCTTTTCCTGTGGTAGTGTTTCAGAACCTACGTTTTTATCATATTTGATTATCGCCGTTTCAAACGTCGTTAAAATAAGCCACAGATGAGGATATATAATTCGCGGATCATCAGAACAAGAACTGCTAAACTTCAACATTTCATAATCAGATTTCTTCTTGAATACATTCAACGCGTTGGTCCATGCACTGAACCATACACTATAGTTAGCAGTCTTTAAACCATTACAAGATATCAATTTCTTCCACCCAGGCAAAAGTCTATAACATCCAGCAAATAAATATTTTAATCCTTTGAAAATATTTTATAGATATTTAGTACACACATACAATGTCATTAACAAATAATTTATTAAACACGCGGACAAGATATAAAAACAATGATTAAATAGATCATACTTCCGAAAAATAATTTTGTAATTAATCGATTATAAAAAACAGGCGTAATAATTTTCTGTTATTAGTAAAATTATATAAATGAGTATTGAATTTAGATTTATAAGATTTACCATGTCAAGTTCATTCTTGGAATACACATTATTAATAATGACAATTAATGTTGCAATCGTACTGATGTCGCTATGAGAAAAAAACAATATATATATATATATATATATATATATATATATATATATATATGTATAAATTTATAATTATTATATACATAATATATCTTCACGCGATTATAAGCAATAAATGTTTATAAAAAGATGTTATTACCTGTTATTATCTGATATTATTAGTCTGTTTTTTATTATTTCAAAATTCTCTGAATACAGTTTGATAATATTTTATCTGACTCTCGATCTCAAGCAAACGCGTTGTTATCTTGCGTTCAATATCCGAAATTAATTGCGTCATATTTTTCGCAAATTTATTGATCTAAAATAGATTATTAACATTTATTATTAATAAATGATATTGTAATTAATCCATTATAAAAAGCAGATGCAATAATCTTTTGTTATTAGCAAAACTATATAAATAAATATTGAATTTAGATTAATAAAATTTACCATGTCAAGTTCATTCTTGGAATACACATTATTAATAATGACAATTAATGTTGCAATCGTACTGATGTTGCTATGAGAACAAAACAATATACATATATATACGTATAAATTTATAATTATTATATACATAATACATCTTCACGCGATTATAAGCAATAAATGTTTATAAAAAAAGGTGTTATTACCTGTTATTATCTGATATTATTAGTCTATTTTTTATTATTTCAAAATTCTCCAATATATCTTTAAGTATTATAGGATTCTTAGCATGCATGGCGAGAGTAGAAAAGAAAATATCAGTAGTTAAAGCATAAATACGTTCTTTTTCTCGTCTTAATGTTTCAAAATCCATATTTTTATCTTTGATTATCAGCAACTGAAGCGTCGGTAAATTAAACTTCAGGTAAGTAAGTATAATTTGCGGGTCATCAGAGCAACTAAGATATTTCATTATTTCATAATCAGATTTCTTTTCATATATATTCAAGGTGTTGGTCCATATACTGAACCATTTCCGATAGCTTACAGTCTTTAAACTATTACAAGATATCAATTTCTCCCACCCAGGAAAAACTCTATAACATCCAGAAAAAAAATATTTTAGTCTTTTGAAAATCATTTATAGATATTTAGTACATACATACAGTGTCCCTAAAAAATAATTTATTCAACACGCGGACAAAATATAAAAGAAACGCCTATACAAAAATAATGATTAAAAAAAACATACTTTCTAGTTTCAGGATCTGATCGATGCCATTCAAATTGTTTTTTGGCCATCTTCAAGCACCAAGAATTATTGATAAGACATCCCCATTTCGTGAGTTCTTGTTTTAAATATTTATTAAGGTCTTCGTTGGCGGGTCCCATTTGATCGTACATATCCTCGTCTATATCTTTAAACAAGCTTCCCATTAACATTTTTATTTTCTGCAATTTGATAGAAAAAAATATTTCTCTATTTATTAGACGTTTTTAATATTACATTATTTACAAAGACAAATCATAATATATAAACAAAAAAATAATAACTACATTCCTATTTACTAAACTATTTCATTTTAAATATTTTTGTGCATCTTTAATTTTATGCAAATTCAAAATCCCGACATGATAATTTACCATAGTTACGACTTAAATTCATTTTTAAGATACAAAAATTTATAAGAAAAAAAAGTAAAGCAAAAGTTTACATTATATATGATTCGGTTTAAAGTAAAAGTCGTCAAATCTTATTAAGATTGTTAGAAGGTTATTAAAGGAGAGGATCGTTAAATTATATCAAGATCTTTAAAAAAATTTAGTTGCTCTTTATAGGTGGTTGCTTATTTAGAGATCATATCACATAGATTCCGAAAACAACGATAAAAATTACTGTGAAATTTGTTATATACATTATCAAAAAATATAATTAAAATAACGGTAATGGCGCTGTAAGTAATGCGTTACTTTTAAAACTTGAAGAAGGATCACTTCTCTTTAGATAATTAATAGGTTAGCGTATAATTAACTTATAATTAAAATTTTCTTTAACTATATATCTTAATTTCTAAGATTGTCAGAATTATGGTATGAAATCGTTACTTTATACGTATTGACCTAATATCTAACATAATTTTATTGATATATTTTATTATTGATAATAAGTCTTTACCTTGAGATGTTCATGATGAGTTGAAAATGCAAACACACTAGATATGCGTTCAAAAACTTTAATCATAGGATACCATGCTACATAATTCCTCTCCCGCGGTAAGTAGCTCGCGAGTTCCCAGAATATGGAGAAATCAAGTTTCTTCTCTATCGTAAGATGGAACGCATCATCGATGATTTGCGCTCGATTGATAACATGTATATTCTCGTATTTTTTGGATTTTAAATAACGCGCGATCATTCGCCAATTTTCGGTGTCATAATTGACGCGATAGTATCCTATTATTTAATAGATAAGTTTTATCGATTATTTTTTTAACGTATCGGAATAATCAGACATCAGAAATATTTCGAATTTTATGTATCTAATTTTCCTCTGTTTTAAGTACGCATGCAGACTGTACTAGAAATTGGTAGTATATATATTTTTCAAGTTTCTTGTATATTATTAATTACGTAAACATTTTCCATCAATAATCAAATTAAAAAATAAATCTTCGAAATATTAAAGCGTACAGAATTGTATAAGCTTAAACTAAGATTTTAGTTACATAATTAATATTTTTATATATGCAAAGAACGTTTAATTTAAAATTTAAAGGTAATATTATAGAATATTTTAGAAAAATATAATTATGTTTATTATATGTAGAAAATAGTTTCACAATTTTTGTAAAAAAATGTAGGAATAAAAATATGTAATAAAACCAGATTTTTTATATAATAAGAGGATAGAGAGATATTAACTTTATTATTTAATATTTACCAGTTTGTAATATGTTGGCCATGAACCATTTATCTTTACTATCATAGTTGATTTTCATTTCCGGATTCGACTGCGTTAAACAATTGAAACTTTGTAGCGAGATATTGACAAAATTGATGTTCGTTTCCTTAACATAGCTCACAGGTATAAAATATGGTTTCCGATCTAATTTGTCATTAATCTCTTTCGATATTTTTACAAGATTATCAGAATAATCTCGTTTCACGTTTACCACAGGGCAATACGTTTGAGTAATCCAAATATCCATTATCTGTTTTATGCTTAGATTATACAGTTTATTTTTTAATTTATCGTCTATACCAGTCTGTATAAAACTCCATAGATCATCGGGAGTTGGCGAATTAAAGTTAGGAAATCTGTAAAATTTAACATTGCGGCAATTCACATTATACATCATTGATTTGCATTGGAAAATTAAAATAATTATTTGTTTTAACAACTATGGCAATCTAAAATAAAATTTTGACAGCCATAATAAATGTAGTAATGCTAAACTTGCTAGATTTAATTTTTGGACATTCTGTTAATTTTTTATTATTTAAACTTATGTTTTACTTGATATTTTACTTGAAAACATATATCTTTTGTAGTTTTTTTCACTACAAGTTAATATAAAATATATATATACAGAAATATTTAAATGAAATATTCTATTATGAATTTCAAATTATTAAAAATGACAATTTCAATACTGTAACATAATAATAAAAGAATATGTAGATAATTAAATTAAGGAACAGAATTATATATAGAATGCATAATATTTTTTTTCATTATTTGGCACAATTTATCAATAGCATCACTTCTGTAAGTGCATTATGTATTACTATTTCTATATTACGTATTCTTTTTCTTGTATATATACTATGGGATATGAAGTTATTTTATTACAATATCTCTTACCGAGTATTAAAGTATGTGTTTAAACCCATCAACATTGAATTACGGGGAAGTGTACCATTCAACATGCGCCATATAGCGGGTCCTATAATGAAAACGTAGAATATAATTGTATTTATTTCAAATGAATTTACATATTACAGTATTCATAAATCCGTGAATATAATATACAAAGAAGAAGTAGGTTCAAACTATAGAAATTTCCGTTTCTTCTATTATAGCAATCTTTGATTAACGGTAAAGAAATATACAATCGAAACCTTTTAACCTCATTTTTGATATTTTTTGTTTAGCATATATGATCTTGTTTATTTTATTTACATACGTGTACATTTATTTTATTTATATATTAAATAAAA
>NW_021848836.1:332409-383811 GCF_003651465.1 Formica exsecta | reverse complement strand
TTTATTTATCTAAAATAAATTTTAGTTTGTTATTTGTGATCAATCAGTAATTTCATAAAGGATTATTATAAAAGGAAGATGTGACAAAAATTTTGAAATTATTAACATAAATATGTCGATACATGTAAGAGAAAAAAGGAAAGATACGCGTACATTAATAAAATATAAAATACGTGATATATTCACACGAAAGATAAATATCATAATAAAAACTTCAAAAATAAGTATGGAATTTTTGAGTTTCATAAAATTTAAGTTGGTCCTCAATAAGTTGGTCCTGAGAATACGTATCATTAATATAGAATATAGATTACTAATATAGATTTATCCCATAAACAGAGTTAGTAACTAGTTAAAAAGTTAAAAATTAAGTTAAGAAGTTAAAAAGTTAATAACTTTGAATTTAACTTAGTTAATTTTAAACGTGTTAACTTTGAATTTAAACTAGTTATTTTTAAATGCATTAATGTTAATTTATTAATTTTTTTCAAGTTAAAATTTTGTATCTTTGGTAGTCAAAAATTATTTGTTTACTAATAATTATAATAACATAAGACAGTATCCAGTATCATTAAAACGTGCGTTCATAAAATATAACACAACGGTATCATTCTCGACACATCTAGAGCGTATGTTTAGTGCAGGTGGTTTAGTATATAATGATTTAAGAGGAAAAATGAAGGACCATAATTTTGAGATGACACTTTTATTAAAATTCAATAAATATTTTAAAATTGTTTTAATTTATTGTTAGTGTACCTAACAATTAAAGATAAAGATAAAACACATAGGTGCATAAAATGTGCAGGTAAAACGGTTCAAATTAAACAGGAAAGTCCTCATAATCAAAGTTTCTATTAATCGTTTTGTTCTTAAATATTATAACGTCTCTATTACACAATAATATATTTAAATAATGTGTATTATTAATTATTGTATAAAAAAAAATATATTATCTCTCTTATAAAAAACTACCTTTTTATTATATTACCTAAATGTAAAAAGTTTAATGTAAAATGTACAATGAAAAATGAAAAATTAATTATGTAAAAAACATATAGTTTTGCATAATTAACTTTTAACTTTTTAATAAGTAAATAATTTTTTAACTTAACTTTAACTGAGTTAATTTTTGTTTAAGTAACTTTTAACGTAAACTTAGTTAATTTTTGAGCCATTAAATTTAAACTTAACTTAGTTAAAAAAAAAAAAATTAACTTACCCACGTTTGCCTAAAAGCATATTAACTAATTGATTCCAAGGTGTCGGTGTAGTTGTAATTGAAGGTGTTGTAGTTGGACGCGTTGTAGTTGGATGCGTTGTTGTAGTTACACGCGTTGTAGTTGGACATATTTTAGTTGGACGCACTGTAGTTAAAAGCGTTGTACTTAGACGTGTTGTAGTTCGACGTATTGTAATTGAATCTATCGTAATTAAAGACGATTGAGGGAATACAGTTTGATAATATTTTATCTGACTCTCGATCTCAAGCAAACGCGTTGTTATCTTGCGTTCAATATCCGAAATTAATTGCGTCATATTTTTCGCAAATTTATTGATCTAAAATAGATTATTAACATTTATTATTAATAAATGATATTGTAATTAATCCATTATAAAAAGCAGATGCAATAATCTTTTGTTATTAGCAAAACTATATAAATAAATATTGAATTTAGATTAATAAAATTTACCATGTCAAGTTCATTCTTGGAATACACATTATTAATAATGACAATTAATGTTGCAATCGTACTGATGTTGCTATGAGAACAAAACAATATACATATATATACGTATAAATTTATAATTATTATATACATAATACATCTTCACGCGATTATAAGCAATAAATGTTTATAAAAAGATGTTATTACCTGTTATTATCTGATATTATTAGTCTGTTTTTTATTATTTCAAAATTCTCTAATATATCTTTAAGTATTATAGGATTCTTAGCATGCATGGCGAGAGTAGAAAAGAAAATATCACCAGTTAAAGCATGAATACGTTCTTTTTCTCGTCTTATTGTTTCAAAATCCATATTTTTATAGTTGATTACCAGCATCTCAAGTGTCGGTAAATTAAACTTCAGATAAGTAAGTATAATTTGCGGATCACCAGAGCAACTAAGATATTTCAACATTTCATAATCAAATTTCTTTTCATATATATTCAAGATCCATACACTGAACCATTTCTGATACAGTACAGTCTTTAAACTATTACAAGATATCAATTTCTCCCACCCAGGAAAAACTCTATAACATCCAGAAAAAAAATATTTTAGTGAAAATCAAATCATTTATAGATATTTAGTACATACATACAGTGTCCCTAAAAAATAATTTATTCAACACGCGGACAAAATATAAAAGAAACGCCTATACAAAAATAATGATTAAAAAAAACATACTTTCTAGTTTCAGGATCTGATCGATGCCATTCAAATTGTTTTTTGGCCATCTTCAAGCACCAAGAATTATTGATAAGACATCCCCATTTCGTGAGTTCTTGTTTTAAATATTTATTAAGGTCTTCGTTGGCGGGTCCCATTTGATCGTACATATCCTCGTCTATATCTTTAAACAAGCTTCCCATTAACATTTTTATTTTCTGCAATTTGATAGAAAAAAATATTTCTCTATTTATTAGACGTTTTTAATATTACATTATTTACAAAGACAAATCATAATATATAAACAAAAAAATAATAACTACATTCCTATTTACTAAACTATTTCATTTTAAATATTTTTGTGCATCTTTAATTTTATGCAAATTCAAAATCCCGACATGATAATTTACCATAGTTACGACTTAAATTCATTTTTAAGATACAAAAATTTATAAGAAAAAAAAGTAAAGCAAAAGTTTACATTATATATGATTCGGTTTAAAGTAAAAGTCGTCAAATCTTATTAAAATTGTTAGAAGATTATTAAAGGAGAGGATCATTAAATTATATCAAGATCTTTAAAAAAATTTAGTTGCTCTTTATAGGTGGTTGCTTATTTAGAGATCATATCACATAGATTCCGAAAACAACGATAAAAATTACTGTGAAATTTGTTATATACATTATCAAAAAATATAATTAAAATAACGGTAATGGCGCTGTAAGTAATGCGTTACTTTTAAAACTTGAAGAAGGATCACTTCTCTTTAGATAATTAATAGGTTAGCGTATAAATAACTTATAATTAAAATTTTCTTTAACTATATATCTTAATTTCTAAGATATCATGTCAGAATCATGGTATGAAATCGTTACTTTGTACGTATTGACCTAATATCTAACATAATTTTATAGATATATTTTATTATTGATAATAAGTCTTTACCTTGGGATGTTCATGATGAATTGAAAATGCAAAAACACTAGATATGCGTTCAAAAACTTTAATCATAGGATACCATGCTACATAATTCCTCTCCCGCGGTAAGTAGCTCGCGAGTTCCCAGAATATGGAGAAATCAAGTTTCTTCTCTATCGTAAGATGGAACGCATCATCGATGATTTGCGCTCGATTGATAACGTGTATATTCCTGTATTCATCAGAATTTAAATAACGCGCAATCATTCGCCAGTTTTCAGTGTCATAATTGACGCGATAATATCCTATTATTTAACACATAAATTTTATCGATTATTTTTTCAATGTATCAGAATAATTAGAAATCATAAATATTTTGAATTATATGTATCATTTTATTTTATTTTATTTTATGTACGCATATAGAATGTACTAGAAATTAGGAGAATATATATTTCTCAAATTCAAATTTTTTGTATATTTTTACGAAAACATTTCATATCAATAATTATATTAAAAGATAAAGCTTTGAAATATTATGGCGTACAAAAATGTATAAACTTAAACGATTTTAATTACAAAATTAATATTTATATGAAAAGTACATTGAATCTAAAATTTAACGACGATATTATAGAATGCTGTAGAAGAATATTATTATGTTTAGAGTATATAGTGTAGAAAATAATTTCACAATTCTTGTAAAAAAAATATAGGAATAAAAATATGTAATAAAACTCAATTTTTTATATAATAAAAAGATAGGGAGATATTAACTTTATCAGTTTATAGTTACCAGTTTGCAATATGTTGGCAATGAACCATTTATCTTTATTATCATAGTAGATTTCCACCTCCGGATTCGACTGCGTTAAACAATTAAAATTTTCCGATGTATTGACAAAATCAATGTTCGTTTCTTTAGTGTAGCTCACAGGTATAAAATATGGTTTCCGATCCAATTTGTCGTGAATCTCTTTCGATATTTTCACAAGATTATTAGAATAATCTCGTATCACGTTTACCACAGGACAATGCGTTTGCATAGTCCAAATATCCATTATCTGTTTTATGTTTAAATTATACAGTTTATTTGTTAATTTATGGTCTATCCCAGTCTGTATAAAACTCCATATACGTAGATCATCGGGAGTTGGCGAATTAGGATAAGTAAATCTGTAAAATTTAACATTGTGGCAATTCACATTATCCATCATTAGAAAATTACAATAATTATTTGTTTTAACGAACAAAGGCAATCGAAAATAAAGTTTTGACAGCTATTATAATGCTAAACTTGCTAGAATTAATTATTTTATTTTTTATTAATTTTTTAATTCTTTATTAACGTTATCACTCTTATTGATGCATATTACGCTTTTAGGAATACTTTAGTTGAAAATATATATATTTGTTATAGATTTCTTTCATTACAAACTAAAATAAAATACATATATACACAAATATCCAAATAAAATATCTTATTATGAATCGCAAATTATTAAAAATAACAGTTTCAATACTGAAACATAATAGTAAAAGAATATAGATAATTAAATTAAGCAATAAAATTATATAAAATGCATAATATTTTTTTCATTATTTGGCGCAATTTATTGATATCATCACTTCTATAGGCACATTATACATTACTATTTTTATTATGTATGTTCTCTTTCTTGCATATATACTATGTAACTATTTTAATACAATATATTACTTACCGAATGTTGAAGTACGCGTTTAAACCCATGAACAACGTATTACAGGGAAGTACACCATCCAACATGCGCCATATAGCGGCACCTATAATAAAAGAATAAAATATATATATAGTACATATAACTATATTTATTTCAAATAAATAAATAAATATTACAGTATCCATAAATTCGTGAATATAATTAATATTACAAACAAGAATTAATTTTAAACTTTAAAATTTTTCATTTTTTATTTTATAGTAAACTTTGATTAAAGGCAAAGAAATGCACAATTATAACCCTTTAATCTCTTTTATTTCAAATTTTGAAATTTACTGTTAAAAAAAAAATTTTTTAATTTTGAAATTAAAATTATAATAATAAATACTGGTATACATTTTTCTTTAATTAAATAAGTTCTATACGCAGAAAAATGCATATTTTGACTTTTAAAATTTCGGAAGCTCAACACAATATTATGTTTTAATAGATTATGATTATGATTATTTTTTGAATATGTGTATTACTTGTATAAAACGAGTCCCCAGGTCTGCCTTATTCTATTCTCTAAACTTGGAATAGCGACATAATTCATTTTTGGAACTGTTCTCAAGATCTTGAAATTGTTTTTTAGATACTTAATTACATTTCCAGCGACATATTGCGCGTGTAACATATAAAGTACCAAATGCGGTCTACACCATATGTCAACCACAGTATCAGTCTTATTAAGAATCTGGTCGAATATTACAATTGCAACGTCGTTCGGAGACATTGGAGGTGTCATCTGGAACACTGTACACATCGTATAATTGTCCACAGATTTGTATGCTTGTATCGGCATATTCGATATAACTTTGTATTTTATATCATGTTCCACAGAAATGTTGAAGGTGGCACTTAATTTCGGCTCGTCCAAACATGGAAATAATTGTCGGGCTCTTCTCGGTTGGATTAGTGTTGCAAATATGAATCTATTACATTTTAATGATGGGCTTTAGATTTAACAACAAATTTTCAGCAATTGTTAGTATAGAGAAATTAAAGATTTCATAATGTACCAATACAATCTATATATAATTCCCCCCAAAAAAAATATTTATTATATTTCATAATTATTTTATTATAATATATTATTACGCATGTGCACACATATTATAAATATTATTATGTTTTTTACTATATGTATAATATATGTAATGATATTATTTGATATATGTAATGGGTACACACACTATACATATACTACATATACTGTTAGCAAATTTGGCTTAAATTTAATATATATCGCACGTCCCAAACAGTACACTAATTTTTTTGTGTTAATTTAACATAATATAAATATGTTAAATGGTGACTGGTGACACTAATATTATGTTAATATTTCAACACAAAATGAATGCAACTTCATAATAATTCGAAATAAATTTTGTATAAAAAAAATTAATATTTTTAATGATAAAATTAATTTAGAAAAATATTATCGGCAATCTGTAGTCACTCTCACTCCTATTATAGAATAAAACTAACATTTTTTCTGTAAATTTTAATAGATAAATCTTGTCACTGATAATACGGAACATATATATTGTGTAAAATTAAAAATATGTATACATTGTATTATTTTTACATTTTTTTCAGTTGTTTATTAATAATTTAATATTGAAGTTTAATTAACACAACAGTTATAAATATGTTAAATTAACACATGAATTAATTAATACAAAAATTTTAATCGGCATATTTTTTAACAAGAAAACACAAATTTTCCAACTGTGTATGTACATACATATATAACATAACATATAACACATAATATATATGCACACACATATTATATACATGTATATATGTGCACATATATATATACATATATATATTTACTAACTTATAACTTTTAATATAACATATGATGATAGTAATAGTGCAAATGCTTTGTAAAATATAATAATAAATAATATTCACAAAATATAATATATAAATGTTTACAAAATATAATATATAAATATATACATAACAGCTTTCTATTATATTTTAATTTCTACTCACTCTTTATTTTCCTTGGTGTATGTGTAAGTTTGCAATAAATCTATTGTCTCATGAGTCATTATGTTAAATTTTAAATACAGGGTATAAACTCCATATTCTAAATTTTGTTCAGGCTCTTTACTATTAAGACCAAGAATAAATAATTCCTTAAGAATATCATAAAAGGTATTATACAGTTCATAGATCATTCCATCTTTTAGCGATATCAACTTTACTTCAGTTATATCAATTGATATTGATGTATGTAAAGTTATGTTTTGTATTTCACGATCAATATAAATATTGGTATTGGATTCGCCTTTTATATAATTTGACATTAGTTTTAGGTTCAAGTTATAATGAAATGGTACTATATATTTTGGCAAATAATAATTAGGCGCATTATCCCAATCTTCAATTTCATCGGTGGATAAAGCTATGGCCATGATATATAATAAACTGTTTAATAATAACAGTTTTAAAAACATCATGTCAATTTTTGTTTTAAATATCTGCAAAAACATTTCTTTGCTAAGAGAAAATAGTATAGAAAACAAAGATCAGAAAAAAATTATAAAGAAGGTAAAAAATTGTCTATTCATATAAAGAAAAAAAAATTACATTTAAAAAAATGCTATACTCTCTATATATTTATACTGGTAATAATTTTCACGAGAAATTTTTGCATATATATTGCAATTTATATTCTTTTGTAACACAATGTATGTTAATTTTAATTCAATAAAATTGTGTTCTTTTATTAATTGTTTCAGTCATAACATACAATACAGTTTATTCTCTAACTTTATAGTATATTGGTGTAGAAATAATTATTTCGAACTTTCCGTAATTATCTTATTGAAAAAGACTTTAAAATATATAGTTATTTCGATTAAATATATTATTGCAATGAAGAATTACGTTCTAATTTTTTATTGTGATTATTATGATTTTCTGATTAGTATTTGCTTCGTGCAAATAATCTCTCAGAACATTTATAAGAAATGTTCTGTTCGGTTAATTGTCATGTGACTTAATTGTGTAATTAAAAATAATATCTGTAATTTTATAAAATTATATTACTTATAGCTTTCTATAGCCATGATAGATTAATGCTAATGCTTATTTAATATTGGATTTGATTATCGAGTGCATTATTTTTATTCCAATATGGCTGAATCAATGCCAGATTAATTTATACTTTGTATTGTGAAGCACATCCAGGAATCAGTTATATTAGATTCAGTTTAAGAATATACAAAGATACGCAAAATATAATTTACATGTTGGAATTATAAATAATAATTCAAAATTACATAAGTAACTGATAAATGAAATATGAGAATAGTAACTTGAAATATATCGGCTATCTAATAAATTATAAATCGCATAAACGGTGAAGAAATTCTACTTGTGACAGAAACAATAAATAATGAGAAATTAATTCTTGTTATCTTCAAAACAAATAAATTTAGATGTTAAGATAGATTTGTCTATACATGACTATACAACAAAACTATATGTAAATAATTAAATAAATATAAACAGAGCCATTAAATATTGAAGCCAACTTTGAAGATTCAAAGCTAAAAAATACACAGAATATAAATTAAAAATGTGCAAAGTACTTACATTCAACTTTATCAGTTATAGTTGTAGTTACGCATATAAGTTAAATTGTATGTATTTTAATATCTTAAAATTGAAGAATTAATAAATAATTTTTATTTCCCGCAAGTTTATTCTTTAAGATTATCAATGTTATGAGAATGTTTCTCCTTCTTATATTCTTTTAATACAATTATACATTTCTGTGCAATGTATATTATAACATTGTATAAAAAAAAAAAACAAGTTCTATTGCAGTATAAATCTTCTCTAAAAAATCTTAAATTTAGAAATATATTTTTAGATTCAAATACAAACATGTATAAGTAATGTGTAAAGTGATCTCTTCTAACAAATGAGCTTCGTTCGTCATAGTTCGACATATATTTACCAATACGCTATTATCAAAGTTTATTTGTCACTTTAATCGAAAGTCATGTATACACGCAAGAAACAGATAACAACAAAGCAACTATTACGAAATTGAACTTATTTCAATATGTATTTCATGAGCAAATTAAACTAAATGTGAATAAAAAACGCAAAGCAACTTTTCATTAGTATTTATCATTATATACACATTTTTTACGAAAAATATTAACATCCATTGATTGTCCATTTTTATATTTATTACATATTTAACTTAACATAACGTCAGAAAACAATGACTCTAGATATCCATTAGGGAAAAAATGTATCATACAAAGCATAGACAATTCGTTTCCGATTTTTAATTCGTTTAATGATTAAAATATGCTGTTATAATTCATGCTTGAATGTTTTCATGTTTATTATAACAAAGAATAAAAGTAGTATTTAAAATAAAAAAGAACATGTTAATTTTTCTTGAAAATTAAACACAGAATATATTTTAGAAAAAGATGCTGTATTAATGTGTTCTTTATATATTTATATAAGCATATATTTAAAAAGAAATATCTAAATATCCTGTATTTGATTTACCCATAATTACCTTTCTTGAATCAGGCACAAGCCGTTACTTTTAGTCAAAAGTGTATAAGTTCAATCGTGATCTTTTCGCTTCAAAGGATCATCGAAGACTAACGATGTTTTCAGTATAATATAATATATCAACAAGACATGTTACAGAATGTCATGTGTGTAAATATCTTTTTGAAGTTATCCGTAGTCAAGTGTTATTGGATCTTACTAAATAATATAATAAAATACATAATTTAACGATTCTCGACACGTATCTCGGATAAACAAACACACACACACACACTTTGGCTTTTATAATAAATATTTCAAAATTTATTTTTTCGAAAAGCATTTAAAAAATTTGATGAAATGACCAGGAAATCACAAGATCAATGCTCATCATTTGTAGGACGCGTCCCTTCACGCTGATAGACCACGGAGGTGCAAGTTGGCTAAACGGACATTCATCCATGTCCATCCGAACAAGTCCTTTAATCCAACGTTAATAAGCATAACATCTGAAAAGTCAAATAAATGGAACAACGCATGCTTGACAGAGACAAAGCATCGATAAAATGCAAAGACTTACAAATTAGATGACCATGTGCAATAGTTCATTTAGTATATGTACGCAATAAAAAATGGTTAAAAAATTTAAAAAAATGAATGTAACACTGACAAAATAAATAACAAAATTGAAAAGAAAATAATAATAAATAGTAGAATATAACCAAATTCTCTGTTTTTTTTATCGTTGTTAAAAAATTATATATATGTGTGTGTATGTTTAGTAATATATTTGATTATAAATTGACAAATGTTCAATGAATTTTAAAATTCACTGAACAACAAAAGTGAACGCGAAACATAAATAGTAAAATATAAACTTAAACATAGAAACTGAAATTAAAACATAACTTTTAGAATGTTTATCATGGATTAATCCAGCTATTATGAACGAATTTAATTAATCTCGGATAGCGAATCGTCATCAATGCGACAAAACAATCTTCCGAATTGACATTTAGCTATCTGACGTTATTTTATCTTGTTGCTGGGTAAGAGAAACTTTCAGTTCTTGCATAAAGTCCTGGATTATTTTTTTAATAGATACTACAGGTAATGGTGGCAGTGATCCAGGATGACGCTTTCTATGGCTATTAAGTACTGTTCTTTGTGCGAAAGTTTGATCGCATATGTCGCAGACATATGGTCTCTTGCCGGTGTGAATCATTATGTGTTGCTCTTGCGCGGTTTTTCTGTGAAAAGTATGGCCGCAGATTGGACAAGAGAACGGTCGGATACCCTGATGGATTTTCAAATGAAGATTTAAGTCTCTTGTCTGGCCGAAAATCTTGCCGCAAGTGGGACAGACAACCTCCCTCTTCCGTTGGTGCCAGATTAGATGCTGGTCCAGATTCTTTTGCGAGGTCAGACTGCGTTTGCATATCTTGCACTCGTAAGCCGATTTGTAGTGTCGATATTTCATATGCGCTTTCATGGCACGCGTGGTTTTACATATATGTCCGCAGATGCTACAAATGTTTGACGATTCGCCAGTATGTACATAATTCATATGTTGCTTCAAATCGCTTTTAATCTTAAACTGCTTTTTGCAAACCGTGCAGGTATATCTAAAGCCGCTGGTATGCTTTCGTATGAAGTGATCCTTTAGGATACATTTACTGTTGCTCTTGAACTCGCAAATGCTGCAGGGATAAGGTGGAGGTTCGTGAATCTTCTTGATGTGACGCCCCAAATCTCGCATGAAGCTAAAACTCTGGCAACAAGTTTGACACTGATACATGTGCTGCTTTATGTGTTTTAACATGATGAATTTTTGGCTGAAACGTTCGCCACATGTGTCTCACATTCCAAAAAAAACTCGGATTTTCTTTTCTCGATTTTGTTCCGATTGTGATTTTGCTCTTTTGTACCTTTTCTTGTACAATGATTTTCCTGTTTCGACATCTTTCTTTTTCTAGTAGCATGTCGTTTAAGCATATATGATAACGAGTCATACTCTGGCGTGCATTCTATGCTTTCGATGAGCGAATGTACCGATTCATTGATGTCCACGACGTTCAGAGAGTCCACGATTGAATCGCTAAAACATAAATAACGACCAAATTTTACGATTAAATTTTATTACGAACGACCCATGATTTATCGCTGGATATTAAGCTTACTTGAGATATTTAGAATGTGTTGAATCTTTTCCGGCTTTTTTACACGCGAAAATATTTAATTTACAAATGAAATGCGAAAAATATAAAAATATCGTTCAGTTAAGTTAAATATCGCAATTTACATAACATAAAATATTTTTGAATGCAATGTTCTACATTAATAAAAAATAAATGATTAATTATTTGAAATTGATGTTCAGTTAATTAAAGTTTTTGGGTTGACATTTAAAAAAAAACTATTAAATAAAACAACACAAAAATTAATTTATATTTATTTAAATTTTTATCGTCAAAATATTTTGTAATAAAAATAGTAAAACACACCTTTTTAAATAATGATTGACATCGTTTTCACTTTATTAATCGCTTTATATTAAAACCAATTAAATTTGCATTTATATTGATAGTTGAGCAAAAAAAATATGATACCAAAATTCCCTTCTCAATATCCATCTTAAACAAATAGAATATTGTGGTTCTTCAAGTTTTTCAATATGTTAAACTCTTATTACTACATACATAGGAAGCCATAATAAATATATTCATAATTGAAAACGATGATGTATAAAATGGACCGATTTTGCCTAAAAAGTATAACACAAGTTATATATGCATAATCTTAAGTTTCTCGGACCGCTAAATACGATAGTAACTTTTTTATTCGTTTACATCTGTGGAAAAGTGGTTAAAATTCGCCTTAAAGGATCGAAATGAGTCACTTTTAATAATAATTCGGTTAGTGACGTTTTGTTCCAATTATTTAATTACTTATATTATAATATAGTTTTATAACTTTTTGTATTGGAAACTAAGGAAATAATTCACAGATTGAAAAACTTTAGAAATGCTAAATCTAACATGGCGGAATCAATATGATATACAAATTAAAGAAGATAATCGATTTCTTATTCAAATAATTTTAAATCTCATTATATATGCACCTGAATACATTGTGCAGTTTTGCAATTAAAATTATTGATAGTTAATATAACTAGACTTGATATTAATCTTAAATAATTTATGTTTCTGTATATATGTTTGGACAAAATAATATCTGTATATAAGTATCATTACAAAATTTATTATTTATTCAACATATAATAATTGTCGATTCATACAAAATAAATTTATATAAATTCGTCGATTTTATCGACCTTATATAAAAAATCGGTATATAAATTTTACATTATTAAGTCTGTATTTTTACATTACTCGCAAGAATACGAATAATTATAGCAACAATATTAAAACGGCAGTGATTATTTATAGAAAAATACTAATATAGATAAAAGATAAATCGAGTAAAGATGTCATGTCGGGCAAGATGCCATTTTTCCGTAATTTTTAGATTTTTCGATAAAAAGTACCACTAATCTGTACATTGTCAGCTGATTGCGTTTAGTGCAGGCTTTCGATCACGTAACTTTTTTCCTAGGACAAAAACGTGAAAAATTTTGCCATTAATTTCAATGATAAAATTTTTCACTTTACACGTTTCCGCCATAAAGAAAAAGTTATGTGATCAAATGCCAGATGACGAAACGACAGTGCGTTTCTTTATGCTTTATATTTTTAAATTAATCAAGATAACAGAGTTAAAGAAATATGTCTGTAACCAATATGATTTGATCATATTAAGTTATATAACACTAATTTTTTATACTTTTTGCGATTAGATTTTACAGAAAGTAACTTGATGTTGATATCTGCATGCCGGGATAAGATGTTAGAACTGTCATCTTTCATCACCAATATTAAACGCGATCAGCTAAGTAGATTATTCTTGTCTGGCATCTTACTCATATATGTAGGAATTTTTTGTTGCTGTTACTGTTAAAATAATAAAAGAATTAGACTTTTTTAATTATAACCAAATACAAATATAATGACAATATTTCGATTTGTTTTATTCTTTTTTGCTCATAATTAATAATTACAAACACATTGCCTTTCAAAGTTAAGTATGACATCTTCTCCCGAGTTACGCTATCAAAAATGATATTAATTATAGAAATTTGCTTGCACATTTGAACATATTCTAGTGAGTTCGCGCATAATGATGAATATTATACAATCGAATGTCTGTATAGTAAAATGTTGTGATCTTGTCTATAAAATTTGTATTGTAAATTGTGAATCAGCTGAAAGTTCGTAAAGAGATGTTCCTCTGCTATTCTTTGCAGATTTGTTACAAGAATATGTTACGAGTAAACGGAATATTTTTATTTTATACATGTAGAGAATAAGAATTAAATCGAAAGAAAATTGATAATAAGAACATAAGAGTATTGCAATTTTGCAATACAAACGATCGACTATACATGTCACAAATAAAAATATTTTGTTATAAAAAATATGTAAAAATATATAAAAAATTAACTCTAAATTGTATATATGAGTGTCAAAAAATACATTACATTGTTCGTCAAATACTTTTAATGAAAAATTGTATCTTTTATTTTATGAGTCAAGCGATCTACAATATAAAAAAGCTATTTTCTACAATACTATTTATTCGTTTTATATAATAATATAAATGCATCATTGTGTATATTACTTATAATTAACAATAAGTATACTACATATTATCAATGCCACGGACGGCTTTTTTTGTTACTAAAATCACGAAAAATAAATTTATCTATCATTCTGAGGTAAAAAAAATTATCCTTTATATATATACTGCCGACGATTTCTTTGTCGGGGATTATTAATCCCGTAAGTGCAAGTCTTCTAACGACAAGACTTAATATGAGTATTAAGAACAGTTCGTGTGATGAAACCCTTATTGCATCGAGGACAAATGTACGGTCGTTCGCCCGTGTGATATCGTTTGTGAACAACCAACGTGGACCTCTGCGTGAAAGACTTGCCGCATTGATCGCACGAGTACTTCCGTTCTCCGGTATGAATGACCTTGTGGGTCCTCAGCAGGGTCTCGCAAGCGAAACATTTACCGCACACTTCGCAAGTGTACGGCTTTTCGCCGGTGTGCGATCTATGATGAATTTCGAGACCCTTCGCGGTCTTCAACTCCTTGCCGCATTGTGCGCAAAGATACCTACGTCTCTCGTAGAGAGACGGATTCCCATGGGCCTTGATCTTGTGCTGCTTCAGCATCGACTTGTACTTGTAGACCTTGTCACAAACGTCACATTTGTGTTCGGATCCGTTCTCCATAGATTCCTCGATCCTTTCATCCGACATGACCGCAGGATCGTAGTGGTGTAGACGATTATGCTCCTTCAAGCTACGTAATATTTTTTTTCTTTATTTTTTATAATCTATATCGCGCGCTTTGTTTGACATTACCTTTATATTACGAAATTAATTGTGATTTAAAGTATTGACAGTACTACTTTTAATCAAAGAGAAAATTTTTGTCTTTAAAACAGGTCGAAAGTATATATAAGTTGTTGCGCATTTTATTTTAATGGCACAATAAAAATCAAACTAAGAGAGATAGTAGATATTTTGATGAAATATAATCTAAATACTTGGAAAATCTTCTTAAGAATTTAGAAAACCCGAATTATATATAAGGAAAATGCCAGCAATAAATTCAGATGTAATAATGTGCTGTTTATTTGACAAACGCGATTAGAAAGACATACCTGTACACGTCATTAAAGATGCTACCACACGCGCTGCATTGCTGATATTGCATAAAGTTGTGCATCGTCGTGTGCGTGATCAGAGTGTCCTTGTCGATGAAATTCTCGCTGCAAATTTCGCACGTGAATTTCGAGGCTCGATGATGTCGTTTCCTGTGCCTCTCCACGTCGGTCGCGTCGACACCCATGAAATTGCACTCGTTGCACGGCACCGTTTTGAGAGTGTGCGATTTCTTCACGTGGGCGTTAAGCATGAATTGCTGGGGATAATTCTTGCCACAAGTGACGCATTTGAAGGGTCGATGAATGCCGTGCGCTATTCTCAGATGAGCGACTAATCTCGTAACAAAGTGAAATTTCTCTCGACACAGCTCGCAAATTTTCTCGCTACCTTCGAATCTGTAATCGTTCAAGCGTTTCCGTAACGGACTGTCTTTTTTTAATATTTAATCAGTAAATTATTTAATTTAAAATGTATTCAGAAATTATGTTGTTAAATATGTTTTTAAAAAAGAAGTAGAAGCACAGATTACTGCATACAATATATTATAAAACGTGGAAATATAGCATAGTTATACACGTGATGTAATTGTACAGAACTGCTACAAATCATAAAATAAATATCTATAAAATTTCATTAAAATCAGATTTTTTTATTTTCTGGTAAGACTTCAAAAAAATATCTATTACGATGGATAATCTTGCCTCTTTATGTCTTGAATATTTAAATTTAATTACTTGGTGTAATTATATTCTCGATTTAAAAAGTAGATGAAGGAAAGATCGATTCAAAGTCTTGAAGAATAGCTAATTTATAAAATTTTATACAAAAACAAATCTATTATGATTTCCCGTATTTTATATGATCAAAGCTATATAGGAAAGTTTAATAATAAATTGAACTTCAAGGTAAATTTCAGTTTCTGTAATCATTATAATTCGTTTAATTCTCTATGTTGTAAACGTGTAAGATAAAATTGTAAGCAAAAAAATAGAAATCATATGCAACTCACTTCTGTCCAAGATCAGGCAGGTCCCCATTCTTCACTTTCAAATCGTGATTATTCGTCCATGGGCTGTAATAATCAAGGTAGATACACATTTACATAAAGCATCATAAAGATATGTAACTGCAATTCTACTAACATTCATTTATTCATTTATTTCAGTTACTTAAGATAAAGTCGATGCTTTAGTAAATGCGTTTTCGCAGCTAAAAAGAATCGTTAATTAATTTACGCAAAATCGAATTCAATCGCGACTTGGACCATAATTAAAATCATTTCTCGTTTACATTGTTTTATTACAAAATATTACAATCACAGTCGATAAATCAATCTAAAATAAGATAAAGATCAGTTGAATGCTTCATCGTATCTTCGGTTGCACGGTTTTCTCGTGCACTTTGCGATGCCTCTTGAGCAAAGCGTTGGACACGAAACTCTTGCTGCAATCCGGACACTGATAAGGCCTCTGACCCGAATGATATCGTAGATGTAAGACCAACGAGGTCCTCTGCGTGAAACTTCTACCGCACTGCGGACACACGTGCGGTTTGTCACCTGTGTGCGTTCGTTTGTGGATACTCAGATTCTCCTTGCTAGCAAATCTCTTGTCGCACGTATCGCATTCGAAGATCTTCTCGCCCACATGATTACGTTTGTGCACCGTTAATCGTCTCATCGACGACAATTCCGCGCCGCACAGATCGCACAGGTGTTTCGTCGGAGCGTGTTCCGTGAATCCGTGCTGATTCTTCATGTGTCTCTTCAGCAGTTTCTTGTAGACGAATCTTTCCGGACAGAATTTGCACACGTGCCTCGTCTTTGCGTTCTTCGCGAGAACGCCGGTTTGTTTGTCCGTGTGATGCGTTACCAGATGCACCGACAGATTCTTCTTGTAGAAGTAGTACTTGCAACAGTGCTCGCAGCGATATAGATTCTTATTTGTATGCGCGTTTTGGTGCTCCAGATACTCGGTCTTGTGAAAGAAACCCTTGTCGCACATCTCGCATTTGAAACTATAATCCTTCGCGTGTCGGCGACGATGGCATTCCAGATTGGACTTTTGATTAGTGCTATAGTCACAGAGATCGCAGATGAACATCTTCAACCCGGTATGGATCAGTTTGTGGCGAGCTATGTTCATCGGGCTGCGGAACGTCTTGTCGCATTCGTCACAGCTGAAAGCCCGATCGATATTGTGTAGATTCTTCAGATGTTCCACGAGTTTTCGCGTATGGCGAAAGCAAGCTCCGCACTTGACGCATTGATGCACGGCGCGCGATTTACCCCTTCGTTGCCTGAAATAACGGAGGGTAATGAGAGGTATGTCTCGCGATAAAATCTTGCAAATATCGAATTAAAAATTAAAGTAGAAAATATTTTTCTACTAAAAAGTGCTATACGTTTCAAATATACTTGTGCGCATAAAAATCTTCACTAATTTACTTTTACTTCTTCATTTCGAGTTATCTACCCCTTTTTACTAGTTGTCTTCAATAAATGGATAATATGATAATACGATAATGTAAGAAATATTAATATATAAATGTTGATACTAATGTATAAAATATATAAACTTGCAAAGCATAATTACTTCAAATCTTTTCTATAAAATGATGAAATAAGAATATATATACATATATTAAACTTTCCAGAAGAATACAACATCAAAATAACTGGACAATGTTTTTTTATTATTTAAACACAGTAAATACACAGTCATTTATGTACACACCATAGCGAATAGAGAATAGAGAGAAAGAATATATGTTATACAGACTGTATTCCGATATTCACTGCCAGTATTGAAAATCTATAATTTACGTCACGTACATTATAGATTTTCAATACTGGCAGTGAATATCGGAACTCAGCCACAAATGTAATATATGTAATATACAATATCTTTGTGTAAAAACCTTCGGATATTTTCCGAATTTTCGTTGTTAAAAAATTATATACATATAATTGTATATACATATATATGTGTGTATGTGTATGAAACAAAATTATGATTTATATAACAAATAACTATATATAATTATAATTCGCAAAATTTTTCACTTTAATTTTCTCATTTTTTGCAATAAACTATATGTCAGTTTAGTATATTTGATTATATATTGAAAACAAATGTTCAAACTCACTGAACGACAAAGGTGAACGCTATGTAAATAGTAAAATATAATCTTAAAATTAAAAACTGAAATTAAAACATAACTTTTAGAATGTGTAGCATGGATTAATCCAGCTAGTATTTAAGATACAAATTCTGTATTTTAAATTAATCTCGAAAAGTGCATTCTTTTTTTAATTATGTTTTTTCCAGACAAATTTTTAATTTCAGAAAAACACATTCTTTTGAAATTCGTGATCGTAATAATCGATGTCATATATACACGAAATCGTTCTTAAACTAATCTGAACGAATTTAATTAAAATCTCGGACGGCGAATTGTCATCGATGCGGCAAAACAATTTTCCGAATTGACATTTAGCTATCTAACGTTATTTTATCTTGTTGTTGCGTAAGAGGAACTCCCAGTTCTTGCGTAAAGTCCATGATTATTTTTTTAATAGATACTACAGGTAACGGCGGCAGTGGTCCAGGATGACGTTTCCTGTGGCAAATGAGTCCTGGCTTCTGTGCAAAAGTTTGGCCGCAGATGTCGCAAATATACGGTCTCTTGCCGGTGTGAATCAATATGTGTTGCTCTTGCGCGGTCTTTCTAGGAAAAGTCTTGCCGCAGACTGGACAGGAAAATGGCCGGATACCTTGATGGATCCTCAAATGAAGGTCCAAGTCCCTCTTTTGGCCGAAAGTCTTGCCGCAAGTAGGACAGACGACCTTCTCCTTCCGTTCGTGCCAGATTAGATGCTGGTCCAGATTCTCTTGCGTGGTCAGACCGCGTTTACATATCTTGCATTCGTAAGCTGGCTTGTAATGTCGATATTTCATGTGTGCCTTAATGGCAGGCACGTTTTTACATGCGTGTCCGCAGATACTACAAATGATAGGCGGTGCGCCACTATGCACTTGATTCATATGTTGCTTCAAATCGTTCTTGATCTTGAACTGCTTCTTGCAATCCTTGCAGGTATACTGGAAGCTGCTGGTGTGCTTCCGTATGAAGTGATCCTTTAAGGTGCATTTATTGTTGCTCTTATATTCGCAAATGCTGCAGGGATAGAGTAGAGGTCCATGAACCTTTTCGATGTGACGCTTCATGTCTCGCTTCAGACTAAAACTCTGGCAACAGGTTTGGCACTGGTACTTGTGCTGGCTCATATGTTTTATCATAGTAGGTTTGTCGCTGAAACGTTTGCCACATGTGGCACATTCCAAGAAGAGCTCGGGTTTCCTTTTGACTTTGTTCTGATCGTGATATTGCTTTTTCGTATCTTTTCCCGTAGAATAATTCTCCTGTTTCGGCATCTTTCTTTTTCTAGTAATATGTCGTTTGAGCTTATTTGGTAGCGAGTCATACTCTGGCGTGCACTCTATGCTTTCGACCAGCAAGTGTTCCGAATTATTGATGTCCACGACGTTCAGAGGGTCCATGGTTGAATCGCTAAAACATAAATTACGATCGAATTAAATTTTATTTCGAACGATCCATGATCTATCGCTGGATATTAAGCTTACTTACTTGAGATATTAAGAATGTGTCGAATCTTTTCCGGTTTTTTTACTCGAAAATATTTTTAATCTACAAAGAGAATGTGAAAAATATAAAAATATTGTTCAGTTAAATTAAATTGTAAATATAGATCACACAATTTATGTAACATAAAATATTTTTAAATATAATACAATGATCCGATACATCAATAAAAAATATATATCAAAATATTTAAAATTGATTTTTACTTAATTGAAATTTTATATGTGGCACTATTTTTACAAAAATTAATAAAAACAATAAAAAAATTAATTCATATATATCTAAAATTTTATCGTCGAAATATTTTCTGGTAAAAAGTAACACACATTAAATAATGATTAATATTGTTTCTATTTGATTAATCGCTTTATATTAAGACTAATAAATTCGAATTTATAGTGGTAGTTGAATAAAAAAATATATCGATATTCCCTTCTCAATATCCATCTTAAACAAATATTATAGAACGTTATGTTCTTTAATTTCTTTCAATATGTAAAGTTTTCATTATCACACATGTAGGAAGCCATAATAAATATATTCAAAATTTATAAATATTGTAGATTTATTGCAAACTATGAATACAAAATACAATAGAAAAATTAAAAAAATCTTTATACTTGGAAACTTGACATAAAAAAGACTCTGTGTATGTATATAATTTCTATAATAGATTTCTGCTGAGAAAAAGTTTGTATATATGTCAAAAGAGACTAATGTGTAAAGACATAGTTTATAAAAATATTTATAAGAGTTACAAAAATATTATATTTATATCTACAAAACATATCAAAGAAATATGTATCTCTCTTTTTTATATAAAGATAAAATATTTTTTGGAAAAGCAACTTTCTCTGAGATGTTTGTTCCTTAGGACCTTTTTTAAGTCAAATCTTGAATTATTCTTTCTCTTGTGCAATGACAAAGTTTTCAAAATGCAATCAGTTTCATCTCGTTATATGTACTAAAAATATTATAAACAATTCTTATTCTATCTTTATGACTGCGTTCTTTGTCGTGTACTCTTTTGTAAATTCCGTGACAATGTTCTTAATAGAGACTACAGGCAGCGGAGGTAGCGGACCAGGATGTCTCTTCCTATGGCAGATGAGACCAGGTTTTTGGGCAAACGCTTGACCGCAAATATCGCAAATATAGGGTCTCTTCCCGGTGTGAATCAATACATGTTGCTCTTGTGCTGTTTGTCGTCGAAATGTCTTTCCACAAACAGGACAGGGGAACGGCTTTACTCCGGTATGCACCCTCATGTGCGAATCAAGATCACGACCTCGGAATCTTTTGCCGCAGGTCGGACAGAGCACCTTCTCCCTGGTTTCGTGCCACATGAGATGCTGCTCCAAGTTCTCCTGTGTAGTCATGCCCCGTCGACATATCCGGCAAACAAATTCCGGTTTATAGTGTCTGTACTTCATATGGGCTTTGAGAGCGTGGAGATTCTTGCTGAAATGGCCGCAAACGTCGCACACGATTGGCGGTGCTTCGCTGTGATTCTGCTTCACGTGATGATTTAGAGCTTTCTTGATCTTGAATTGCTTGCCGCAAATGTCGCACGCGTAATCGTAGTTGCTCGTGTGCAGTCGGATGTAGTGATTTTTCAGAGTGCCCTTGTTATTGCTCTTGTATTTGCACACGCTGCATTCGTACATCTGCTGTCGATGATTCCTCTCGATATGAGAGACCAAATAACGCCGAAGACTAAAGGTCTTCGGGCAATCGGCGCACTTGTGTCTGTGCTGTTTCAAGTGCTCGGCGAGATTGCTCTTCTTCAAGAATTTGCGGCAACAGTGATCGCATTCTACACACGTCGTCTTATTTCTGGCCGGCCGATTCTCTTCGGTTACAATTCGCGGACTAGATTCTCTCGTCAAGTTTACGTTTATCCCTTGTATTCGCTCTTCGTCTTCTATTAAAGGCTTTTTTCTTTTCATTCGTTCGCATTCGAATTGTTTTCGGGTGACAATGGATTCAACGTTTAACGGATCTGCCGCTCTAAAACATAAAAGGGCAAAAGTTTACGTTATTATTAGCTATAAATCGAGGATTTGATTGTTTAAGTCTATCGATTAGAACCGTTGAAATTTCGCTAATAAAGAGGGGAGTAATAGGAAGTAGTTTAATGACCACTGGGCGCGATTTAATAAACATTCAGATTTATTGACATCGTCTTCTAAGTTACCTTCCTAACTGAGTGTGATTAGAAGTCTGCAGATATTTACGAAAGATATTATACCGATTTTATATATCGATGAGAGAGAGAGAGAACGTTGCTTATTGCAATGTAACGCAAAATTTTTTGGCCATCTAAAACAGAGTAGGCATTAGTATTATTATTAATTATGTGAATGGCAAATGGTAACTTACCTGACGCGGCAAGAACAAATAAATTCTCTACAAAAATCAATATGTAATTATTGAGAAATAGATTAATCAAACGATCTGGAAAACATAATCTTGATTAATCGTTAATATATTTTAAATACATTTTCTGTACATGAGTTAAATCGTATTTCTTTGTTAAAAATAAAACATAAATTTATATTATAACATTATTAATGGAAAATATAATCGTATTATAATCGTAATATAATCAAATCGCAGTATCAAAGTATAATCAAGATAGAACAATAAATCTCTTATTTTATAACTGCAAGTTGCGATGGCATAATTAAAAACGCTTATAGAAAAATTACTTAAAACAATCTATCTTTACTTTATAAAAATCCTATTTCCTAAAGAAAGAGCAATTTCGGATCAAATAAATTATTCACTAACTTTTTAGACTTTATCATATCAAATTCACGATTGAGAATCTGATAGACTGTTATTACTGCTCAAGTAATCTCTAACGAACTTGCTTACAATGCCTGTCACAGGTATAATCGGTAATGGCCCAAGTGGTCCAGGATGCATTTTCCTATGACATATTAAAGAAGACCTTCGTGGGAATTTCGCTCCGCAAATATCGCAGGCATATACATTATGCATGTGCGTTAAAATGTGTTGTATTTGATTCGAACGTTTTCCAAAACTCTTTTTGCAAATCGGACATACGTAAGGATTAGTTTTGCCGTGACATTTGATCATATGTGCAGATAAATGAGGTTTCTTATCAAAAGACTGTCCGCACGTTGTACAAACATGCAGGCTTGATACTCGTTGTTTGTCTCTATGTCGGCGTAAATGTGTTTCTAAATCAACCACGTTGAAGATATCTCGTCTCCCGCAGATGCCACATTGGAATCCCGACTTCAAATGAACGTGTTTGTTGTGCGATTTCAACGCTGAAAAGCCACCAAATTCGCATTTGCAGATAGTGCACGCTACAGAGACACTACTGTGGGTGCTATGCATATGTCTCGTAATAGCGTACATCGTTTGAAATTCCTGATTACAAGCAACGCAGGTGTTGCAAAAGGGATCCAGGTGCTTTGTCGTAAAGTGTTTTCTCAAGTCCGGCTTAGTCCAAAAAATGGTGTTGCACAATTTACACAAGTACTTGGCCTCGCCATGATTTATGGCCATGTGACTCTGTAGCTTTTTCGACGATTCAAACATTCCATTGCAGATGCTACATGTATGCTCGTGAAGCTTCAAGTGTCTTATTAAACTCCCTTTCGTTTGGCATGGAAAGGTGCAAATAGTGCACGCATAATGATCGTATGATGAACTTCCAATATTCTTATTTTCTTTACTACTCTCTATGCTGTTAATCTTATTGGCAGCGTTCATGGATGTTTCCAAAAACAAAGCATCCGCTTCCTGAAGGGTTCCTTCAATCTTGATTGCATCAATCTTGATTTCGTCGAGTTCTAGTAAATCAGTAAACCTACGACAAAAAAAAATTTTGTCATAAGATGTCCAGAAATATGATGAAAATGCCTCGTTTTATCTTATTTTAATCATTTATCCGATTTGCGCCTTTAACGATATTTTAGTCATGACCAATTCAATGAAAAATATAAGCTTAACATTTTACAAAAACTTTCCAAGAATATGTAATTTTTTTTTTAATGATTTTTGAATAATTTCATAAATTTGATAATTTCATAAATTTATTGTTTCAATGCATTTCATTATTACCAAGATTTCGTTATAAATAATACAAGACATTTTTAATCAATGGCAACCTTCTGTTAATGAAGATATTATAGACATAAAGATGATTATATATTTGAGAAACTGTAAAAGATGAAGCAGAATGAGAGAGAAATGCAGGATTTTTATTTTTTAGGATATATATGATTGATATAAACAAACACAATGTGTGTGCAACGAATACGTTGACACAACACACAATATAAATTTAACATATAAACTTTTTTTAGTCAAAATATAATGTACATCAGTTAACAGTTTCCAGTTTCTAATTTAAAAACTTGAATATTGATATGTCTATTATATAAAAGAAAGAATAGTTAAAAAAAATTTGCAGGAATATTATTCATATCATTAATCTATGAATCCTCACACATTGCGTGTTAGACAAAATATTTTATTTTGTTATGTAGCATATATACACACATTTTATATACATATTCTTTTATACGTATACTTATATATATCTTAAAAGATTTAAAACTATCTTAGAAGTTTTAAAACAACAGTTCTTCAGCATCCATATTGCAAACGTTCGTGAGTTAAGAATTATTTCTTCAATCTGAATATGTTAGAAAATAAAAATATATTTCCCAGGCAAAAAAACTTGGTTTATTACAATATAAAAACTCTTTTTAATACAAAGTGGCACCCGCAACCCTTTTTCCTCGCAAATTATCTTTTGTACCATCGCACAATCCTTCTTAAATCCAAAAATAAATTGGATTTCGTTAAATTTTTTTTTCCTCTTCCGTTTTCAATAGATCCTTGATGACCTTGATCCTTGATGATAATTTATCGTTATCGTGGGAAGCCGAGGTAGTAATCCACGATGCTTCTTCCGATGCGTGATCAGTCCTGGCTTCTGAGTAAAACTCTGGCCGCACACATTGCATACGTACGGTCTGACGCCGATCTGCGTCAGGAGATGCTGCTTATATATGCTCTTGTTCGTGCTCTGAACAATTTGTCGCAGATCGTGCAACCGTACGGATATCGTCGTAACTCCTCATGTGTTTCTTCAAGGTATAATTGCGACTGAAGGTCTTACCGCATACCTAGCACATAGCGCTCTCCCGATTATGTAGCTTGCAGTGCCTCTCTAGCGATTCTTTCGTCGTGAGCTTCCTCCGCATATGTGGCAAGGGAATCTACGGTCGCTATGGAGGTGACTCAGGCATTTCTTAAGAGCGAACAAATTCCAATAAGTCTTACCACACACGTCGCAGACCGTCTCGCATATGTCACCGTGAATACTTTGCACATGCATACACAAATCGCTCTTCATCTTGAAGCACTTGTTGCACGCGTTGCACACGTAATTCTGACCCTCCGTATGCTTCTTCAGATAGTGCTTTCGCAACGATCGTTTGCATTTACAGACGGTGTCGCAAGAAAACGAGTCTTTGGAAGTGTGCATCTTGTTTAAGTGTTGCTGCAGTTTTTCTTTTAGCTTGAAAGGTTTCTTGCAGTGTCCATAGAAATAAAAATAGCTTTTCATATGATTCCTCAACTGCGGCGTTAACGAAGTAGGTAGTGCGGCTAGTAGAGGATATGTTACAGGTCAGGGCGTTTTTGCTCAACTTCTCTTTTATTCGAGTCTTTTGGATATGTTCAATGTATATTTGTACTTTGCAGTAGACGGCGGCGATGAACGTGATTTTCTTGATTTATTTCTCATGTGTCAAGTTATTTTTTATTTAGATTTCCCTGTGCAATATCCTTTCTTGTATTTTAGGAAGTCAGCAATTGTGGCGTACTTTTCTTCGTAGGTTTGTAAAGAATCTGTATCAGTTACATTCCTGTAAAAATTTTAGAAAAAAATGATAATTTCAGAAGCTTCGACGTAACTGATTAATATAAAGTATACTTATCTCGGTATTGTGCAATTTTACGAAATGTTTCGTAAAATTTAAATTATCTTCGAGGATGATATTTAAAAAATGTGTCAAGTATAAGCTGTTACAAAAAAGCGTCATCTTAATAATGATATGTAATAATTAAAACTATACTACTATATTATTTATCTTAAGATAATTACAAAAATTCATGTCATTGAAAATATTTATTTGAGACAGAAGTTTATACGCTTGTGCACAAATCTTATTTACCTTAATTTTATTAAACACAGTAATCTTAGAAAAAATAGTTTTGCGTCGTATTTTTATTATTTATTAATATGCTATTATTTATAAATCACGATATATTAATGTATACATACATGTATATTCTAGAAAATATATGTTGTCATGTATGGAGAAACCTATGTGATAGAGATTGCTCGAAATATACCCTTTATAGTGTTTTATACATATAAATCATATTTGAAAAATTGGAAGATTTTTTGAACGTTTTTACATTAAAAAAAAACTAATTTTATTCTTATTGAATTAAGAACGTTGCGTTTTACGTTTCTCCATACAAAAAATGATAGTAGTTCTGTATAACATTTACTATACAATAAATACAGAAGATTATAATATAGAGCATTGAACAATTACATGTGTATATTTGTCTGCAGATATTTAATATTATACTGTATTTAATACGACGTGTGTGTGTGTGTGTTGTGTTTTGTGTGTGTGTGTCTTACTTAAAAAATTATTATTTTAAAACTCTCAAGCAATGCTGATCCTAAAGTAGAAAATGAAGAAAAGAGACCACATTTGTAAAAAATAAATTATTATTTTAATGATAGAATAAAAATGTTTAGTATTTGTTTCTCTCGTTTTTAAGATCGCATTTTTATAACAATAATTTTTCATTTTTCCACCTTTAAATTATTTCATTTTTAAAACCATTGTTTGATAAGAGGAAAAATACTAATGTGTGATTAAATTATATTTATTTTACCCTTCTATATAAAAAAATGCAAGATTCTAAAATTTTTATATAGAGTTATTTACTTTGTAAATTAAAATTAATGTCAATGAGTAAAATAATACAATTAAATATATATATATATACACATAATGAATATATATATACATTAAATTAATTTTTTGTAAAGTATAAAGTAATTCTACATTGATCGGAAAGAGAATATTCAACTCTAATTAATTTATTATATTCATAATCATTGATATTACCATGTCTAACATGTTGGGGTTCTTTTTCCACTCATAAGAGATCAGCATTACAAAAAATATTTTTTATTGGGTAATAATATTTTATTGAAACATAACCATTTTTCTTTAACCAATAAAATAGCTTTTAGAAATTTAACTTTTATTAATAAATAAAACATGTAACTGCAAGATAGATAAGAATTATGAAAATAAACATTATGCTATCGATGCTATTTATAATGCATTTTATTGGCTCAAGAAATGTACAGTTTTAATTTTATTATAATGATAAGACTATCAGATGATTTTAAACAGTTAAAAGGCAGAACAAAAATTGAAAGATCACTTTTTTATTTTTGTAAATATGGAATTTACAATTACTAAGTATATAATCTATACAGTTTATATCTATCCGTTCATATCTTGACCTATTCTTCAAGATTTACTTAAACTTTGGATACAAACAAGGCATTGTATTTTTCTGGTCTTCAAAACTGGCCACAGTTTTATTTTAGCCAATAAAATATTTTCAGCATAATAAGTTTATATGTTTTTATTGCTTGTTTTATTTCAATGAAAGAAAAATTTGTTTTATTTTTTAATTAAATTCTAATTTGAAAAGACAGAAAGAAGATAATATATTCGTATAACATAAATTATTTCGCTCAGATTCATTAGTGACAATCGTAAAAAAATCTTATAATCTTATTGTTAGTCAATGTTTTCGCAAAAAAGAAAAAGAACAAAACTGATTAATATCTTGTAAAAATTTATTAATTTTTACTTAATTTAGACTTAATAATTTATTAAGTATTATATATTTGAATAATATTGTAAATATTGAGTTTTTATAACCACTTTATGATAGAAAATCAGAATGATTTGTAATTTTACGGGTGACCATAAACAATATGCGTGAACGAGAATTTTGTTGAAAAATTTTAGGATTACCATCTTGAGATCTTCTGCTTCTATCACATAGAAAAAATTTTCAATTATTTTATCGTTCTTGTTACGTAACAATCTTGCGCGCTTTTGCTATTTTAAAGAGAGAAGGAGAGATATGGGTAAAAAAAAACTATACGTATTCACATATCAAATCGAGTGTTCACACCTCCTCGTCGATTTTCTCTTCGTTCTCTTGCACGTATTCTTTTGTGAATTCGTTAACGAGATCCGCAATCGGCATAACGGGCAACGGTGGATGAGGACCAGGATGAGTCTTTCTGTGACAGATTAAGCCTGGCTTTTGCGTGAACGCTTTGCCGCAAATATCGCAAACAAATGGTCGCTTGCCAGTGTGGATGAGCAGATGCTGGCGTAACTGTGATCTCCTGGCGAAAGGCTTTTTACAGATCATACAGGAATGCGGCTTGCATCCCGTATGGACCACCATGTGCCTCTTGAAGGAGTCCTTCTTTGTGAACGTCTTACCACATTCGGCGCAGACTATCTTATCGCGTTTTTCGTGTTGCGTCAGCAAGTGCTGATCCAAATTTTCCTGCGTAACCATACGTCTTTTACAGATGTGACATTCATATTTCGGCTTGTAATGCGCCCATTTTTGATGCACGTACAACGAGCCGGAATTCAGGCATACTTTGTTGCACACATCGCACTTGACCGGTTTCTCTTTGTGGTGAAATCGTATATGGTTCGTTAGATCACCCTTGACCTTGAATTTCTTTGGACAAGCACTGCACTCGTGCTCATATTTATCCGTATGCTTCCTTATGAAGTGGGATTGCAAGGAATGCTTCGATCTGCAAATAAAGCCGCAGGCGTCACAAGGGAACATCGTGTTACCGGATCGCTTCCTGGACCAAGTCTCGTGCTTCCTCTCCAGATGTGCGGCGAACGAGCTCTTCTTCAAGGTCCTATAATCGCACACGGCGCATATATAAGCACCGTCCTCTTTTATACACACTTTCTTTTTATGAGTCCACGCTACATGTTTTCTGAAGGATATCGCCGAGTCAAACATTTCCGAACATAATTTGCATTTGAGAGCCCCGCCGGGACTCTTCAAAGACGTTTTCGTAGGCGACGACGCATTATCGCTAAGAGGAGAGTCTATCATTTCTTCCTCAAGATATTCTACCTGTCCCTCATCGTTATATGTATCCTCCGACTGATATTCGTCCGTTTTTATGTCTACCTCTGTAAGCTTCTCGATAGTGACCGTACTGCCCTGCACTTTCACTTGGTATAAATCTCCAGCAGTTTTGTCATCCACGACTTCGTTGATGCCGTTTAATGTGATCGGTTTTATATCCAATTCTTCCGTTTCCTCAGTGTCTCCGTTAAGTATGCTCTCATCGTTATATAATTTCTCCTCCATAGAATCGTATTTTTCATCTTCAAACTGATATTCTTGTTTCATATCATTTATATTGATATTTTCTTCCTCTAATTCATCCATTTCCTCCTCTATTTGGCCTATTCCTTCCTCAAGATGTTCCGGTATATCTTCATCCGGCAGAGGCGCATCGTCTTCAGGTATAAAGGCGTAATACGGCTTGCCATCAAATTCTAAAATTTGCCATTTCTTCATTACCAACGATTCCTTGTCAAATATAAAAATACCACGAGAATCGTAAGCATCTGCTTCATACCTGAAACATCAAGACATAGAATAATTATTATAACGAATATATGATTCACTTATGTGTCTGTGCGGAATAAATTATACACTAAAAATATTATTTATCGCGTGCTATATAGATTTAATTATAAAGATCAGATCAACGAAGGTACTCACAAACAAGGAGCTAAAATTACTACCCTTCTTGTTGATCAGCATTGCAGTCCGTTGCGACCTACATTGGTTACGAAACTGCCATATAAAATGGGGAAAATCCGAAATGAATGAAATATTTTCATAAAACAAAACGTTATTTAAATATTTAGCGTAATCAATAATATTTATTTTAACAATTGTAGAAACATATGCATCCGTTATAGAAAGTGGAGCCTATTTATAAATACATTAAGTTGTATTTTTAGTTAAAAAAAATTAGTGGAAAAAAAAATGCTAAGTAATGTTTTTTTAGAATATTAGTAACAATAAAATATATAATATCTGTGAATATTTTTAATAATAAATAATGTTACTTATAATGTTATTTATAAAGAATTATATAATTGATTTATTTATATATATTCATGAGATTGTAATATGTTTAGTACCCTTAAGTATATTAATTAAGTAACAATCAGAAGTCAAGCAAACTTCATAATATAAATTTTACAATTTACAAAGAGAGATTTCATAACGTGGTACGCATATTTCTAACTAAAATAATCAAATATTTTTTCAGATGTCTCTTAATATATTTATGCATTTTGATTTTTCAAAAAATGCAAATTTTAATCATCAAAAAATTTTTTTAATTTGGTTTATTATACGGACAAAATTTTGAATTGTTCAAGGAATTTTTTATTAATGATAATGTCTCTTATCTTCTTGTTACTTAAGGATTATTTGTAATAATAATGTGTTCATAGATAATTCTTGATCATTCCGGCAATATTGCAATCTGTGGATATTAATAACGTGAAATGGCGCGAATGGCGTAAAAAGTTAGAAATCTGTAGAATTATTTCAAAAAACTAATTAAGATTTTCTCTCTCTAATCTGGCAATTCGTAAAATCCTTACTGTCGCCAAAAAACAATTTTAAAAAGATACTACTTTATATGCATTCATAAATTATTATATAATTCTAATATAAAATAATAATATAAATTATATAATAATTAGAAGAGAAATACACTTTTAGTCATCTGCCAGAATTAATAAATATAATCACAAAAAATACATGTATTTATTTTGATAATAGAATCTCATAATCATGAACGCCTCGGTGTATATATATATATATATATATATACACACACGATCAAAGTTGAATAAGGTATTAGGCTGCATAAAGTATTGAATGCATGAAACTGGGTAAGATACAAATGAATTAAAATATTATAATAAATTAAAATATTATGATAAAACAAAATAAAAAATGTGTGAGAAACTTATTTGGCACACATAAAAATATTAGAGAGAGAAAAGATTTATATACACGATATGACATTATATAATAATTAATATTGAACAATAAGTATAATAATTAAAATTAAACAATATTTATTATTTTATGTAAAATTATCAAATATAACAAATATATTATTTATGCAATATTTAAAAATAGAATAGAATTGTTGTAATATATATATCAGAATAATTTTTTATTGATACATTTCTTCATGTTTCATAGATAATTCTTGATCATTCCGGCAATATTGCAATCTGTGGATATTAATAACGTGAAATGGCGCGAATGAAATAATAAGTATAATAATTAAAATTAAACAATAAGTATAATAATTAAAATTAAATAATAAGTATAATAATTAAAATTAAACAATAAGTGTATAATAATCTTGCATCTTAACTTTTGCATCTTATTATTGCATACTTTTCGATTTCTGCAAGCCGCATTGTTTTGGACATGTTATTACAATTACAATTAAAAATGTGCTAATTACATTCGTTTGATTTTTTCATATTTGAAAAAATATTTGTATTTATACTGTCAATCGTATTACAAGCGAGATACTATATATTTCATTCTCGGCTCTCCTTTTAGCGTTCAATTTTAGCTATGCTCGTTTTACATGTTATCGCAGACGTTACGGAGCACATTTTTATTACCTATCTCTTTAATTAAACGTAAAGCAAAAAAAAAAAAAAACGAAAGACACAATAAACATTTTAAAGACATAAGGCACGACGTTCGACGTTCCACACGCGCAGTCTCATTTCTTTATAAATTCCTTTAATATGTGATCAATATGTATCACTGGCAGAGGCGGCAGAGTGCCTGAGTGAATTTTCCTATGGCAAATGAGACCGGCTTTCTGCGCGAACGACTTGCCGCACACGTCGCACACATAAATACGTTCGCCGGTGTGCAAAAGAAGATGCTGGCTAAGGCTGCTGTGCCTGGCGAAAGCTCTGCTACAAACCGTACAATTGTACGGTTTGTCGCCCGTATGAATCCTCATATGTTTCCTCAGGTCGTAATTCTCGAAGAAGGTCTTGCCACATTCCTCGCACACTGACTTCTCCTTCCTCTCGTGCTGCGTCAACACGTGCTGATCCAGATTCGCTTGCGTAACAAGTCGCCGGTGACACAGCGGACACTCGTATTTGGCCTTATAATGCGCGTGCTTCTGATGAGTATACAGGCTGTGGCTGTTGCGGCAGGTCTTGCCGCACACGTCGCATATCACCGGCGATTCACGGTGATTCAATCTCGTGTGAGTTGTGAGATCGCCCTTGATCTTGAATTCCTTACCACATTGCTCGCACGAGTAACCGTAATGCTGCGTATGCTTGCGCACAAAATGCGATCTCAAAGTCTCTTTACGGGCGCAGACTAAACCGCAGACGATGCAGGTGAACTCGCGTTTATCATTGAATCTGTCGTCCGAGATTCCCTCATGCTTCTCGGCCAGATGTGCGATCATCGTGGATCTTTTGTTGCAGCGAAAGTCGCATGTTACGCACGAGAGAGCTTCCTGATTCCGCGGCACCGTGTCGGTGAACGCAGAATTCTTCTTCACATCCGGTTTACACCTGATTTCCATCGTATGCGTGAGCTTGTGTCGTTTCAGTAGATTCTTGTTCTTGAAGCGTTTAGGACAAACGTCGCAAATGAAAAGATCGCTTTTGCGAGTGTTCTCTTGAGATTTTCTTTCTTCTTTGCCTTCAGAAATGGATGATTTTTCTCGAGTCTTGATCGTTGCCACTTTCTCGACGAAGGCATCCGCGATTGATTTCCTAAAACATTACGAGAGAGCATCTTTATTACGGTTCTACTTTAAGCTGGAAAATGTATAAATCTTTGACTACTTACATTCGAATTTAAAATTTGTGACGACATTGAGCATATACGAGCAGAATTGGAATTATTTCCACCCCCTATGCTCGGGGTTGGAAACAGAAATTGTTGGTGCAGGATATTTATAGGATAACAGAATAATTATAATATATATATATTTATTATTTTATGTAAAATTATCAAATATAACAAATATATTATTTATGCAATATTTAAAAATAGAATAGAATTGTTGTAATATATATATCAGAATAATTTTTTATTGATACATTTCTTCATGTTTCATAGATAATTCTTGATCATTCCGGCAATATTGCAATCTGTGGATATTAATGACGTGAAATGGCGCGAATGGCGTAAAAAGTTAGAAATCTGTAGAATTATTTCAAAAAACTAATTAAGATTTTCTCTCTCTAATCTGGCAATTCGTAAAATCCTTACTGTCGCCAAAAAACAATTTTAAAAAGATACTACTTTATATGCATTCATAAATTATTATATAATTCTAATATAAAATAATAATATAAATTATATAATAATTAGAAGAGAAATACACTTTTAGTCATCTGCCAGAATTAATAAATATAATCACAAAAAATACATGTATTTATTTTGATAATAGAATCTCATAATCATGAACGCCTCGTTTATTAAAGACAAGTAATATTCCGAAGGCATCTAAAATTTTGGATCATCCACTGAATCATCCACCTTTTCCCCTAAAATAAAAATAAAAGATTATTATTAACAAAATTTGATTCCATAAAAGCAGATCGGATCAATCCTGATGTTAGTTACGCCAATCTGAAAAAATTATTAAAACAAGTAAGAAAACATTTTTTGACAGACTAATCCGGTTTTACTAAAAATATATTTGGTGTTGACTTGCAAATAAATTGTCTTCATTCCAAGAGATATTTTTTATTAAAATATGTTCTGATATTTATCACATTGTCATAACTTATATATAAACATATATACTGTTTCATAATCGATAAATCGATCATAAAAACAAATGTATTTTACAGTATTAAAATTGTAGTTGTACTCTTATACATATTATTTTTTGAAATAACTTGCTAATCGCATTAATTGTATCAATAATAAATCAATGTATAAATATTGAACATATCATATCATTTTCGCTATAAAATTTTTTTCTTCACAATGTCGATTTAATTTTTTCTTTTTTCATAGATTTATCAAAACTTTGCAAAAAGTAGTATTTAGCTAACAAGGATAAAAATAAAATTTAGGTAAAAAAAAAGAAGTTAGCTAATAATTATGTTAGCTAAAGCGAAATCCGCTTTCTCTGTCTTAGCTAATAAAATAAAAAGTCGAATTTCCAAAATGGACTTTCAGGTTTTCGACAGAAAATTTTTTAGATGAATTTTGTTATACGATCATTCCTTCTTCATGAAATCGTTGAGAATGTGATCGATATGCACCACTGGTAAAGGTGGATGCACGCCGGGATGCGATTTCCGATGACAAATTAATCCAGGTTTCTGCGTGAACGCTTTCCCACAAATATCACAAATGTACGGCCGTTTTCCCGTATGGATTAACAGATGTTGCCTATAGGCGGTCCTACGCGCGAAAGCTTTGCCGCAGATGTGACAGTCGTACGGCCGATCGCCGGTGTGGGTCATCATATGCTGTTTCAGCCGGTGATTCTCCGAGAAGGATTTGCCGCACTCCTCGCACACGAAACTCTCCCTACGCTCGTGCTGCAGCAGGATATGCTGATCTAGATTCTCCTGTGTGACCATGCGTCTCTTGCAGATCTCGCACTCGTACTTGGGCTTGAAATGCGCCCATTTCTGGTGCACGTAGAGCGAATTGCTGTTGGAGCAAGTCTTGCCGCAAACATCGCAAATTATCGGGCCCTCCTTATGCTTGAAACGTACGTGCAGCCTCATATCGCCTTTCACCTTGAACTTCTTACCGCAATACTCGCAATCAAACTTGTATTCGGACCCATGTTTGCGATCGAGATGTTCCTTCAACCGACGTCGGCTCTGACATTTGAATCCGCACGTATCGCACGAGTATTCCTGCGGTTTTGTAATAGTTCTGCGCTTGCTCCTCCGTCTGATAGCGCGTTTCGCGGAATGTTTTCTGCTGATGTGCGAGTTAAAGGTCGACTTGTTGGTACTCTTGTAATTACAATAATTGCAACTGTAAGTCATTGTATTCTTCAGTGCGTCTTTCACGTCTTCCTGTACATGCACCGCATCTTGATGATGCTTTAACATTTGCATCAGCGGGAAGCAAATATTACACTCATCGCAGGCATAGACCTTATCATCCTCGTTACAGGACTGATCCTCCTCGTCCGTTGCCGGAATTTCCTCCATCGACAGTGCATTATCGTCTTCTATTTTTACAACGTAAAAATTATTCAACGCATCCGTATCTACATTGTCATCGTTTACAACCGTGAAAGAATCCTCCGCGTTATCAGTTTCATTCTTCATCGTATCATCAGCCTTTTTCAAGTCGCGTTGATTCACTTTCCTCTTTCGTGTCTGTTTTATTGGGAGGAAGGCATAATAGAGACATCCCTCCAAATCAACAATATTCCACGGCTGCATCGGAATAGATTCTTTGCCGTACAGAAAACGTCCGTATCCATTTACGATCCTGAAAATTATACAGTACGTTAGTTAGGAATTCTACCATCAAGAGATGGTAGTTTTAAATTCACATATTTATTTTGCAATTTTATCCTTTTTACGTTTGTACATAGACGTTTGATACTCAAAACTGAGAAAGGATAGGAAAGGAATTTTTTTTACATAAATGGATGAGAGAGAGAAAGGCATATGTTCTAGATAAATGAGAAGTTTAAAGAGAGAGGGGGAAAGAGAATTTTGATAATTGTTTATAATCATATAATTATAATTTTGATAATTATATATCATTTTTCAATAATCTGCTTCAATTTCTTGAGACAATCGATGACGGGGATAGTCATAATTATGCAATGATAAATAAGTAACTTTTCTACTGACTTACAAATTCTGTAATATATATTCGACAAACAGCTAAATCACACTCGCGGTTACAACTAATCACATATATTAAAAAGAAATTAAGTCTAGAGTATACACAATACTGCACTATACATAGAAAAATACAGTAAAATCCCATATAATGCTGCAAACAAATTGCAACAGTTTCACACACATGTCAGGCGGTAGATAAATTTCAAATTTTATATAAAAAATTGTTTTTTGTAAAATAAACAACGTATTTTCAAATTTCGTATAGCCCATGAGTATCGTATAATGCAGAACATATTCCCCATGTTATATGGAAGTCTACTGTATATTATATGCAATACAAATATTAAAATCTAAGCACTCCCTCGCAATCGTATATTTACCGTGTTATGAATAGAAGTGTATAAATCTGCGATTTTATGCACATACATTTAAAAATAAATGTTTTCAAATCAAAAAGTAACGAATAAGCAAATTATTCAAATTAATAATAATAATTTTCCATTACTTGGAAAATATTTAGATTCTAATAATTTTCCTATTTTTCTTTTTTAATATAACGAATAATAAACAAATAAAGTATAAATCATTAATATAACGCATGACAAACCGTATTAACGATTTGTTTTATAAAAGAACATAAATATTTTGTCGAAGAAATTTGATGTAACAAACATTCTTATCGAGTATTATAACATCAAAAGATATACGTGTATAATAAAATTCACATTAACATTATCATATACTTATATGGCAATGTAAAAACCTCTGTGTGAATGTAACATGTATTTTCAATTGTCTTATAATAGATTGCCATAGAGAAAGACAGAGAAAGAGAGAGAGAGAGAGGAAGAAAGAGAGAGAGAGAGAGAAAGGCATCCCTCTAGATATCACTGAATTAGTAAAAAAAACTCGTATAACAGGAATATCTCATTCGCACAGTAATATAAGTATCGATATTACAAGCACATTATTTTACACGTGTATTATCACCATTTCCAATTACGATTCATCTCTCGTAATCTTTCGGCGTAAGCTTTACGCCGATCGATCACCGTGTCAAGCGTTCATGACATCATTCAAGATGTGATCGATGAGGATACGTGGTAGTGGCGGATGAGAGCCAGGATGCGATTTCCTGTGGCTGATCAGCCCTGGTTTCTGTGTGAAGGCTTTACCGCAGATATCGCACACGTACGGCCTAATACCCGTGTGAATGAGCAGATGCTGTTTGAGAGCGGTCCTGCGAGCAAAGGACTTGTTGCAGATGGTGCAGCTATATGGTTTGTCCCCAGTGTGGATTCTCATGTGCACCTTCAATCTACTGTTTCGCGAGAATGTCTTGCCGCACTCTTCGCACACCACATTCTCCCTGCGCTCGTGCTGCCTGAGCATGTGCTCGTCGAGGTTCTCCTGACTGACCATTCGCCTCTTGCATATCTGACACTCGTACTTGGCCTTGTAATGCGCGAACTTCTGATGCACGTATAGGGAGTTGCTGTTGAGGCAGGTCTTGCCGCAAACGTCGCAGATCACCGGCTGTTCCCGGTGGCTAAAACGTATGTGATTCGTCAGATCGCCCTTGACCTTGAACTTCTTGCCGCAGGTCTCGCATGAGAATTTGAAGTCGTCCGAGTGCTTGCGCGCGACGTGTATCTTCAGCTCGTATTTGTTCTTGTTCTTATAGTCGCACTGGCTGCAATGGAAAAGTTCCGGCTGCGCGTCACAGACGCCTCGCGGCTCCTTGTGCTTCCGCTTTATGTGAGAGTACAACGATGATTTCTTGCCGGTCTTGAAGCCGCATTCGTTGCACGCGTATACCTCGCCGACGTCCTCCAACTTGTGCCGACGTTTATGCGAGTACAACGTGCTCTTCTTTGCGCACGTAAAACCGCAGAGATCGCAGCATTCGTCAATATTCTTCTGGCTGGATTTCTTCGGGATTTCTTCAACGGCGATTCCCTTTTCGTTGCATCCTTCATCGATGGAAATTTCCTCCTTAATCATCATACTGGAGTCTTCATATGAGATTAACACCTTCTTGGTTGTTTCGCGACTGTTTCGCGAGCAAAATTTATCAGAAGACGCGTACTTCGTTATTCTACGTCTCTTTGCGGGAGATGTTCCCGGGTTTTTCTTAGATTTCTTATGAATCCGCGCCAAGTGAGACGCTAGAGTAGTGCTCCTTTTACATTCAAAGTCACACACGTTACAAGCAAAACTCGTCGTATTCTTGCTTTTGTGCTTAGACATATGCCTATTTAGATTCGCTTCGCTCGAACATTCGTAATCACAGATCGTACAAGCGAGTTTCTTCGGATTCGTCGTGTCTTCCCCGTGTTTTCTCTTTATATGCGCGTACAAAGTCGCTAGTCTATTACAACCCAAATTGCAAAACGTGCAAAAGTACTTTGCTTTCTCTGAATGTTTCCCTTGCGCCTTTAATTGTCCGCTGCATCGTTCTCGAGAGTTTATCTTTAGATGTTGCGCGTGTTTCTCTCTCGAGCATCTCTCGCGAAATGAACGCATATTGTGCGTTATTTTGTGGCGATTCAGCATGGATTGCATGGGGAATTTCATATCGCATTTGTTGCAGGTATAATAATCAATGGCTATCTTGTGCAAATGTATCGAGGAATTCATGCAACTGTCAACATTGCTTCTTCTTCGATCGTTCGATTGATTCTCGGTCTCTTCGACTTTAATGGAGATCAAATCGGGCGATACATCAAATACATTTACGCTTTCTTCAGTTTTAACGACGTTGTCTAACACTGGTATCAATGAATACTGCAATTTACCACCGGCATCGGCATGCTGCCACAGTCTCATCGGTATCGAATCTTTTCCGACAATAAAGCAACCGCAGGAGTCCGTCTGCAAGATCTTCCTGCTGCAGTTTTGTTCTCTAAAACATATTAAAATACAACGGTTAATCTCAATGATGTCGTTAAAACTCGAACATCTCAATTACTACTTACTGCAGATTTAAAAGTTGTTTCTATAAGAATATTTTTATACAATCAAATCTTGTGGAATTATTGAATGGTTCGTAAGCCACACGCATATCTCTGATTTAAATCAAAATTATTCATTAAGAATATTACATTTCTTCAGCGCATATTGAAAACCTATAATTTTATTAAACACTGCAAATGATACTAAAAAATCGATTTTAATTGATAAGCAATTCAAATATCTACATTTAAACTATGGATGTAAAGATATGTTTCGTGTACATTAAAAATTTTAGAATATACACATTTCAGAAACAACTTAATATAATATGCCACTTAATAAATATAACTATTTACAATAGCAAATGTATTTATAACCAATTAAAGTTCTATTTTAATTTAACTGTTATCAGTTCATATTTTTGTCTTGTATAGTGTCAAGACAAATACATTTATTATACAGAAGTAAATACATTAGTCCAAAAGAAATAGTTTTACATAACTAAAATTATATATAAAATGCTCTCTCTCTCTCTCTCTTTCTTTCTCTCTTTCTTTCTCTTTTTTAAATCATTATACATATAATAGAGATCACATTATTCTTTATGTTTCTTTAAATCATATTACAGCTTTTGATACATACACCTTCCTATTAAGATTCTACAAAGATCTTACAGTTATGTATACAGATGTAGTATGACATCCATCACATCTAAAGTTGTTTTAGATTTGATATAGTGAGATATTTCTTTGAGATTCTTATTTAGATTCCATACTACCCATAGTACCCAAACTATTTTGTATTTTTCCAAGAGGCACAGGTAGTGACGATAAGTGTGCATCTGGATGTTTCCTACGATGCACAATCATGTCGTATCTTCTCTTGAATGTTTGCCCGCACAAGTCACAAATATACGGTTTTTCTGCCGAATGCGTATTTAAATGCATGTTTCTCATATTCGATGTTCTAAAACTCCTCTCACAAACATGACATGTATAGGGCTTGACGCTTGTGTGCGTCTTTGCATGGTTGGTTAAATATCTCTTTGAAGCAAATACCTTGTCACACTCCTTACACTCATAAGTTTTATCGTGTTGCTGCATATGACTATCTAGATTCTTCTGCGTTAGCAGCTTTTTATTGCATACGTTACAATGAAACTTGTAATCATTCAAGTGTGCCACTTTCCTGTGTTTGTACAGGGAATAATTGCTCGTATAGAATCTACCGCAAATATCGCACATGTGCTGTGAACCATCGTGCGTGTTAAGATGGAATTTAAAATCCCATTCTATCTTAAAGCGTTTACCACAATGTTCGCAGGCGAATTTGTACTCGTCGGTGTGTCGCCTGATGTAATGCGCATTCAAATTGCTCTTCGTTCTACCGCGATAATTGCACTTACTGCAACAATGCAACAAATTAGAATCCACTTTTTGATGAATAAGTCGATGCATCTTCAAATCGTAGTTATATTTAAAACCCTTGTCGCAAACTGCACATCTGAAGGGACGATGAAAACTGTGCTTGCTCATAATGTGGCGCAGGATTTTACTCTTTTGTTCAAACACTATCTGACAAATATCACATATATAATCCCCGTTAGTAAGCTTCTTGTAAAGTACATTTTCTGTTCTGCGTTCTTCGTTGATACAAGACAATTTCTCGTCGACTTCAATGAGCTGTTTGTTGACCACATCTTCCATTGTTTCATTTTCATCACGCTGCTTATCAATGGCATTCTTCGCTGTTTCGTTTTCCTTTACATCTCTTGATTTTACTGAATCAGTGAATATTTTACAAGCTGTCTTTTTGTCTGTAACGTTTCTGGACTCTGCTTGTTCTACTATTGATGTTATCGTCGGCTTTTTTTCGAGAACAATCTTATACGAAATTTCACACTCATCTCTTTGATCAGGAACAGATTTCCTAAAAAATACGAATTATATTTATCAATACAAAATAATCAGAAAAATTTTTATATCCAAGCAAACAGAAACATATATATATTTTTAATCATATTTGTTACAGATATATATATATATATATATATACTTTATACATAAAAAAATCTATGTTTAAAAAACATAGATTTTTCTTTAGAAACATAATGTGAAAGAAGTGCACAAATACTCAATGTTAATCTTATTGATAGACTATCTAGCATAGATAGCAAGTTTTATAAGACATCTATACATGTAATAACTTTGTGGAACAATCGCTGCATAAAATTCTGTACAATTAAAAAAAAGTCTTTAAATTTCCTACACCAAAATATCTTATCTCTCTATATGTATTGTATATTTCATTAACAGTATCTTATTATAATATAATGTATGTATGTGTCTTAATAGATAGATAGTATATAATTAGAGAGTCATATATATATCCTAGATAATATATTTCCTGAACTTATTACATAAGCGTAGAGAGTATATTCTTATTATAGTTTTGTCATATATTTATCTATACAAGTCATATTTACATTCAATGTATAAATATTTATTTAATGTTTCAGAGACAACAAATAAATAGTCATTTACATGCACATACTAACTTATTATTTAAAGTAAATATTAAAAAATAATTTATTGTATGTTGTCTCACTATAAAAAAAATAATTTCATTTAAAATTGTATATGTATTATATGTATAACAATAAAATATTTTTTATATAATATGTACTCATATTTATGTTCGAGTGTGAAAGACATTTATTACAGTGTATTTACTTTTCTGATAATGTAATTTATGTAAACTATACATCTTCTGTTTTCCTACTGCTACATGACATAGTCTCGATAATATTCCTTATCGATACAGACGGTGGGGCTTCCGTGATATCTGGATGTTTCTTCTTCCAATGAACGGACAGAGCTGGACGTTGCGTGAAGCTTCGCCCGCAAATCGTGCAGATGTACGGACGAATCCCCGAATGCGTCAAGAGATGCACCTTTCGGCTAGTCGCACTTGCAAAAGATTTTTCGCATATATGGCACAAGTAAGGCTTCTCTCCGGAGTGAGTTTTAATGTGTTTCTTCAAGGCTGCCTTACGCGTCAATTCCATACCACATTCCTCGCACATGTATCTCTGCTCGTGCTGCTTCACGTGACTATCCAGGTTCTTCTGAGTTTGCAGCTTCTTCTTGCACACGGGACATTGAAAATTCGCATCTTTCACCTTGTGTTTATAGTTTTTGTGGAAATAAAGAGACATTCTGTTCGCCGTTGCTGCACCGCACACGTCGCAGATGCACGGATCTCCCTCGTGTGTGATCAAGTGCTTACTGTAATCAGCTTTTATCCGGAATTTTCGATCGCACTTGTCACACGAGAAGCGAAAATCATCAGTATGTTTGCGCGTGAAGTGTACCTGCAAAGTACATTGGCGTGTTATCGTTCACTAATCGAATAAAAATAATGAATAAATATAATGAAATTAAATCTAATGTCATGTACGCTCCATTCTGTTTGGATTTTACCCCGTTAGAATAATTATTATAAAAAAACAATAAATACTGTCGAATTTATAGCATTCTAGAATGTATATTAATTATTTACAAACTATTATCACTACGCTCACCTGTAAATAGGAACAATGTATCGTGGAGAAGTCGCAATACTGGCAAGTGTACAATGTTGCTTCGCCGTGGACCTTCATTTTGTGTCTGTTCATGTTGTTCTTATGTTTAAACTTCTTCGCGCAAACGTTGCACTGAAAATTGCAATGGTTACTATGTTTTAGCATATGCTTTTTATATTCCAATCCTCTTCTGTCAAAAGTAATCTTGCAAATATCGCACGATATCTTTTCCTTCCTCTTTAGCTTCAAGATCCTAGTCGTCGTGGCAAGTTTCGTGCTGTTTTGTTGCGTTCTTGCAGCTACCTTAGATCTTTTTGTAGACGGCCGTTTAATCCTTTCCCTCGATGTTACACAATTCTTCAGCAAAGTGTTGCGAAGAGTCTTTTTCTTCACCGCATTGTTTGTCGATCCTGACCTAAACAACCGAAACATCATTGTTTCGATAATACATTTCATAATTCATTGGCACCCATCTCGTCTTAGGAATATATATTAAAATATGCACAATAATTTACTAAAATCGCCCTATTACTTTCAAGTGAATAAAACGTGAGACAACATTATTTTATTTCTTCATTTATGTATTATCCCAACATCTGTTTTAACATATTAAATATCAAAATTTAATTGCATTTCTTTAATAAATAAAGAATACATCATATAATAAATCATTAAAATCGCATACATTTATCAATATATATATCTATATACAAACACATTCACACTTATTTAATATTTGCTCGCTTTCCTTCTTCTTTTGCAAAATATATTTTTTCCTTCATTGCAAATATCCTGAATTTTATGTAATGTTTTTTTAGGTATTTCTGTATCTGTTATTAATATATATTTTTTTCTTTTATAAAGATAATCTTCTAAGCAATACTATATGCAAAGAATAAATGCATGATTTAAACAGTTGATGTATGTCAATAAAGAAGTAATCAAAAACGCGATACATGCAAACATGATTAACAAATGTAATCTTTTTGTATTATATTTCTCGTGTTTTATAACTTGCTTCAATTTTTAATTGTTCATTCATTTTTTTTATTATTGAAAACTATTATTTTCTCCAATTTCAGAAATTAGATGATTCTCTTTCAAAAAAAGAAAAAGCACATTATAAATGACTAATTAAAAATATTAAAAGTATATTTTAATTGGATAGTTACATGTTTTATAACATGTTTTATGACTGTTTTATAACGATCTTCTCTTACATACATGTGTATGAGATTATTTGAAATCATTTGGTTTAATTTTTGTACACGTACAATTATGTCGCATTGCACTTACATTTAAAATTTAAAATAAAATTTCAACAAAATGTAAAATTTTCTAATAATAAAGATGTATTTTTTTTCATTAAATGTTCAATTTAATTAATCATTTCATGCTCGTGAAAAACGAAAAAAATCGATGAATCGCATGGCACTAATTGTTCCTGTCAATGTAGATGTATGAAATCTAATTGTATATAGATATATATTCGACTGAATATTTACAATCTACTTCTTTTAGTAATTTATTACTAAAAATGTCTATGTATTGTATAATACACACAATTCTGCCTTCCACATTTTGGTTTAATCATATATTAAATTTGTATTTATACATATATTTAATAGATAAGAGATATTACTCTACACATATGCTCTGTTATATTATAATAATTTTAAGAAATTAAACATTACAATATAATTCAACTTTATTTCATGAATATAACAAAATAAATAAAAATTTCAATTAATGTAATACAATGCATAGTAAAACAAAAGATATTTTATACATTCACATAATTATATAGACATTTTATCGTTATTGTAACCATTATATTGTACTGTTTATGGAATATATTATGATATTATGGTTAGGTATTATGGATGATTAATTGAATTGGCAATACTTTCTAAACAAAATAAAGTTTTAGTAAAAAAATTATGTTATATAAGATATGTTTAAAATGTATAATAAGACATTAGCTAAAAATAATTCCATTATACTTGCCCAAAATGTAACATATAAAAAAAAGTAACACAACAAAAAAATGAAAACAAGTAACACAATAAAAAGAGTTCAAAATATAATTTTAGAAAGTTATGTATAAAGATTAAGAATTTTTATGTAGTCTAATATAATAAATATGTTAAGAAACATATTCATATCATGCATCATATTGGAAATTTTCACAAGTATGCTGCATTTGTACCTTAACATACACTCTTACACTATGAAAATGTTTGTAAATCGCAAAAAAATGTATGTATGGTATGTATGTATGTATATATATATATATATATATGCATACATAATTTTTTTGCGATTATATATATATGTATATAATTTATGTGTGTGTGTGTGCGTGTGTATATTTTCACAATAGTTTATATAAAAGAATAATGATAATAAACTAACAAACGTAAATCCAACAAAACTAGCAATTATTTCTGTGCTTATATTTGTGCTTAAGAAAACAAGCTTTATATTTAAACACTGCATCGCAATAATTACATTTAAAACTTTGCGAATGTCGTTTCAAATGTTTTTCAAGTAATTTTGTCGTTCTAAAGCGCCATTTACATTGAGGACAATTGAAATATATTTGTCCTTTGAATAAATTTAAATCGCTATCCACCTCATCGAAGCTTTCATCACTATATTGTTGTAAGTCCATCTTTTCAAGCTTGTATTTTCTTTCCTCCATTGTATGATGTTTCTTTACATCAAGTTGACACTTCTCTTCACATTGTTCACGATTATAATTCTTGTCACTCTCATCATCCTGACGTTTACACTTGTGTTGCATAAGATGATAATTATCCTCATATACCTCGTCGCACACGTTACAAACAGTATGGATCTCCATATGTTTCAAGAACATCGTCTTGTTTTTGAATATTTTAGTACAAATATGGCATTTAAATCCATACATATTATTAGCATGCCATCTTATCTGATGACGTTTAACACTCGCAGCCTTTCTTGATTTAAAATCGCAATCTGCACAATGGAACAATTCTTTGCCGCCTTCGTGTGACAACATATGAAATTTAAATGATTGTTCAGTTTTAAGACCTTGATCACAAATTGGACACTCGTATGGATAGGCATCGCCATGAACTATCATGTGCCTCTTAAGGTTGCAATTCCTCTTAAAATTTCTCCGGCTTGAGCTTAAATTTTCTTCACTTTCCGACATAGTGCTTTCTGATGTTGACACTAATTCATCTTTTCTATCTTCATACATGTTTTCAGGCTTTTCCGCAGATTCGGGAAGCTCCACTTTTATTTCCGGCGAAAGACGCGGCGATTGTACAGTCTCGCTTTCGCCTCCGTCTTTGAAATATTCGCAAGGAGATTGCATCGGCACAAGATAAAATTGATGGTTGTTTTGAATCACAAGGAAATTTTGTTCAAGAGGGTCACGTGGCACAGACCTAAAAGTAAGAAAAATCAATCAGTTTGGCAAAACATGATTATATATACAACATGATTGTATACACAAACACACGTGCTGCCTATTATTATTGTATGAAAAATATTTTCATATTTTTTTGCTAGATATTAATAGAAAATTCTAACACATATAGTATAAAGTTATAAATCTTGTTATTATAAGAAACATGTTATATTTGTATTATGAACGTCAATAGAATTCGTTAATACAATTTTGTTCATTGCATTATATTCAAATATATATCTATCCTTATTATATTCAAATAAAATAGTATATATATTATATTTTTCTTTGTTATATATTTATTATTTATCTTTAAAAATCGCGAACCCTCTTGCAATCTCAAAAAAATTGATTTAGTATTATGTAATTGTAGATCAAACTTTTAAAGCATCATTAATTCTATGGCATCATCTATATGTCTTGCGATTTTTTATTACTTCAAAAAAGAAAATTATATTAGTGATAATATTCACAATATAAATATACACAATATTTATAATATCTAAACATATCTCTTCAATGCGATAAAAAAATATTTTTTATTATTGAAAATTTAACATTAATCAATATTACATATTATTGTATTGTTATACTTTTTTTATTACTTGAAACATCTTAATAGATTCGTCAATCAATTGCGCGCCGCTTTATTATTGTGGATAGCACGAATAAATTCGTTTAATAAAAACATATGGTATTTATTTATGTATATTACATCGATTTTATGCTGTATGTACAACGCACATTGCATCATCCCATAAAATAAACAAAAGCCAATCATACTCAAGATTGGCGAGAATTATTCCCGAAAAAGTTCGTATCTCACTTTCAGTTCAATGAAGATTAAATAAAAAATGATATCTTCATTGCCAGAAATTTAGAAACTCTAATATATTTTATTAAATAAAATAGTAACAATTTTCCAAGAGAGACAAGACACATTTCTTTGTACTATAGATAAGATATAAAGTTTTATCCTGTGAAGTAAAATAATTTATCATTGATATAACATTGAATTTTCAAATCAATAAATACCTAGAGAATAGATGATATTATGGAAAATGTTACAGTATTTCATTGCATTAGTGTGTGAAAATAATGTTATCGAATCTAATAGAAGCAATAATATATTTTTCATTCAACTCTTTTTGCAAATAAGATTGGAAGACTTAGATGTAGAAACAAAATGTAATTAAAAAATGCAAGATTCAAGCAAAATGTCAAAGATAAAAATAAACTCTATCTAATATTAAATTAATGTACATTATTCCTCTTACATTATGTGTATGTATTTACATTTGATTGGTATTTGCATTATCAGAAAAAGCATTGTAAAGAAATGTAAATAAAAATGTACCTATATATATGTTAAAGTTTAAAAAATAACTCTAGAAGAATGGAGAATATTTTTATAATATAATTTTATAAAGGGAATAAATAAATACTTAAATATGTAAAGAATTTGGAATCAAATTGTAAATGTCATAAGCGATAATCCAATATATTAATTCCTAATTTGTCCTTGACTGAATACATTGAATTTCAATGAATTTAAAAATAAAATTGACATATCAACACATAGAACCATATATTTTCAAAAACTGAATCCTTTTGAATATTGGAATAGAGCAATATATACTTTGTCACCTTATGCGGGCAGAATCGTCCAAATCTCATTATTTTATGTTACAAATGGACTGCCATGATAATATCCACAATTCACATTTATTTTCACTATCTCGCATGTTTTATGTTAAAAAGATATAAAAGTGCAAGATCCCGGTAACACAAGGTCATGTTCTTTCCATTTCACAGTTTACCATCCGCTACATACACACACACATGCACACGTACACGAAAATTACTTGACACTCTTATTCACAATAATTTTATCCTGCACACCATGCAGGAGATTCGTAATTTTGATAGGCGGTGGCGGTGGATGCACACCAGGATGCTTTTTCCGATGTAACATCATCGGCGATCGTTGAGTAAAGCTCTGACCGCAAATGTCGCAGACGTAGGGTCGCTCGCCGACATGGGTCAGCAAATGGATCTTTTGCGAACTGAGGCAACCGAAGGTCTTGCCGCATATAGCGCAGAGATACGACTTTTCGCCCGAGTGCGTCCTAAGATGTTTCGTGAGGCCGTATTTGAATTTAAACTCCATACCGCACTGCTCGCAGACGTACTTCATCTTATGCAACTCAGCATGACTTTCGAGATTCTTCTGGGTCTTGAAGCGTTTTCTGCAGATTTGGCACTCGAATTCCTTGACCTTGGTCTTGTGCTTGTAATGCTTGTGGAAGTACAGGGAGCTCTTGCTGGGATAAGACGTGCCGCATATGTCGCAAACGCAAGACTCCGTATCGTGATCCTTCATATGGGTCGTATAATCGGATTGTACTTTGAACATCTTGCCGCACTGCTCGCAGCTATAGTTATAATCCTCAGTGTGCTTGCGAATGTAGTGTATCTTCAGATATGGTTTCGTGCGCGCCTTGAAGTCACATAGGGTGCACGCGTGCAACTGCGCGGGCTCATCGTGAATCTCCATATGTCTAGAAAGATACGCGCCGGTCTTAAAGCCCTTGGAACAGACCGTGCACTTGTGCGGCCGTGAATTGCTATGCTTGAACATGTGACTAGTGAGTTTACTCTTGCGGTCAAATGTGATATAACAAATCTCGCATATATGCGACTTCTTCTTCTGGCTCGCTGCGATCATGTGCTTGCCGGATCGTGTTTTCGAAAGTTCGTTTTCGTGCCGTTTCCTGAAGTCCAAGGGAGTATCGTCCAAATCGTCGTCAAAGTCATCGTTCACAGCTTTACTCCTCTTTCTGGTCTCAACGCGATCTTTATCCCTCTCCACACGACTACTTTTCTCGGCGCGATTATTCTTCTTTTCTTTTGCTGACTCGGTTTTGGAATTATTTTCCTCGGTAGGCGGCGGTTCTTTCATCATGAACACGCTCAAGGACTTTGGGATGCGAAAATAATCGTCTTCCAGTTTTACTATCAGAAAAGTTGACGAGAGTGGATCTAGTTGATTGGACCTAAAAAAATTATAAAAATTGTCAGTCCATTTTATGCGGTAGCATGATGAAGATATGGTCGTGCTGGTTGCACGCGAGCATGCATTGGTGCAACTTCAGCTAAAAATTTCGCTAAACAAGAAGCTAAACAAGGGCTAAATTCCACGAAAATAATTTCTCCCTATTATATGTAAATATTTTTTAAAACGTTTCTTATTACATTTGATTATGAAATTTATTAATCTTGATAAATATATAGAGTGCATGGATTTTTGATTACTTTTACAAAATTATACAAATTTTAATCTCATTACATTAAAATATAAATAAACCGTGTAATGAACACAATAAAACATATTTACAAGTAATATTTATTTACAAACTATTTAATTGCGTAATTTCTATAAGATTAAATTTCTTTCTGTAAAAGCTATACAATTGAATATTGTTTTTGTTTTATTTTGTCATGCGTTGCATAAGAGATGTGTTAAAAATTTCAAAAAATTTCAAATATCTCACAGATTAGCTATGCGGCAAATCCAGTTGGTCGAATGCGCATTTATAATATATACAAAGTATTTCAGTTTAAAATGCTTATCATAGGTAAGGCTTTGCTCCATTATACTAAGCAAATTTTATGTCATTAGATTTCCGGACATTTTAATCCATAAAGACTCGCAAATCTCCATGTGAGTCTTTTTATGGACATTCAAAGTGGTAAGATTTTACGCATGTTTTTTTTCTTTTTTTTTCGACAATGATTACATTCATAGTTTGTGGAATATCACAACATGCTTTCCCAACAATTGATTATTCGAGAAAAGCTTATTGCAGATGGAATATATCTCGTATATAATTATCTAATATTCGATAAACGTCGTCATCTATCGAGTCTTATGTGTAAACTAAATATTTTTCTTACTGCTTGACAAAATATTCTGCAAAGGAACAAACACTTACAAATCTCTCTGGCTGTATTCTTATATGTTAATCTTTGCAACATTTGCACGAATTATTAATTAATTATTTATATTACTTTATAATTCGGTCACCTGGTAAAACACTGGTTTTTTAATTTTGTCACTTTTTGTTCCCTTCTCGTAACACAATCACTTTTGTATTTATAATCATTTCACACAGTCGGTCCCTAAAAAATCAACAAGTTTAGTAAGTAAAAAAAAATGTATTTTAATATTGTTGCGTTTAAGAACTTGATGTCACAATAATTTATGAAAATATAAATTGTTATAAGCACAATATAAGAGAAGAAATTCTTTTATTTCTTATATATAAAATATATTCGATATAAAATATATATTAGATTAAAATTTTCGTCAAAAAGAAGATATATTTATCCAAAAGCATATTTTTGGTAGATTTTTGTAACAATTCATATAAGCTTATATGTATCAGATGTAGCATCAACATATTTTAGCAAAACGCTTTTGCATAAATAAAGTTTTGTCAAACTCATTATATATATTCTAAATTGTTACTCTATTCATCAAACAGATTTAGTTATAAGAAATAATTTATATTTCTTTATATAAAATAATACTTTCAATATTCTCTCTCTTTTTCTCTCTTTCATATACATGTTACATTAATTAAAAATTAATTAATTTAGATTTATTTAATACGAGATCAAAAAAAATAAATCGACAAAAGAATAAGCACATTGTTATATTTTTAATATAAATAAAATCTAACTTTATTTTAATGTGTAGTTTTATTCATACTTATTGAAATGTATTGTGGTCTTTTCACACAATTATCAGTGAATCTTATTATTTAATAATATATAATATTTACATAAAGATATTTCATATTAGATTTCTAACTTTCATTATCTATTCAATATTTATTTTGCACATGTCGTATATAGATAAAAATTAAAATACTGTAATTATTCGTTCGTGTAAACTAAAATTAAGAATAGAAAGACAACAGTTCTCTATTATTTTCTATTAATTAATCAATTATGTCAATCAAATATGCAATATAATTTCTATCCAATATAGTAAAATCTATAATTAACACCGATATTTTCGTGACACAAAACAATTTTAATTGACTGAGTTGAAAGCAAGTTAATGTGTATACAAAAACATACAACATATAGTTAAAAATATTTAAAAAAAAAATAATCATAGAGAATAAATATATTTTAAAAGTGTATATAAATATATCCATCCCTTTTTT
>NW_021848836.1:325650-332328 GCF_003651465.1 Formica exsecta | reverse complement strand
ATTTATAAAAAAATATCCAACCCTTTTTTAAAAAAAAAAAAAAAAAATATATAAAAGTACAATTAAGATTCTCATATAAACACTCATAAAATTCTCATATAAGCGATATTCTTGTAGATAAGAGAGGTACAATTGCAAAAATTAAAATATTTTTCGTCCATCTTAATATTAATGTAATGTGCTTTATACATTTCTTAATAAAACTCCACTCAAAATATTATCTTCCAAATCACACTGTAATTTTACACGCCTCTAATGACGATCAATCACGATCGAGCATCCAATACGCAACTCTTGTCAATGTGATCGCTTTGAATTTTTTGGAGATAACTTCTGGCGAGCTCAGCTATCTGCGGATGCGTCGACGATAATGGCGGCAGTGGTCCTGGATGATTTCTCCTGTGTCTCAATAAACTTGAGCGCTGCGTGAAATCTTCCTCGCAAATGTCGCATTTGTACGGTCGTATACCGGCGTGCGTGAGCACGTGCTGATAGAAATTGCTGATGGATGGAAACGTCTTTTGACACAGGATACAAGTGGAGATATTCGTCTGACCGTGCTTAAAACGTTTGTGGCTCATGAGTTCGCGCGTGCCAGTGTACTCCTTGCCGCATTGCTCGCACTTGAAGCCTTTCTCGTGCAGCATCAGATGACTGTCTAGTCTGCTCCTATGGTGGAACTTCTTACGGCACAAATGACATGGATATTCGTACTTGATCTCGCGATTTCGCTTCTGATGCCTCCACTCGTGACCCTTCACGTCTTTGACTTCTTTGCCACAGAAACGGCAAATTTGCAGCTGCGATGCGTGGGTTCTCTTCATATGGTGCGTCAGGTCGATCTTTAATTTGTAACTGCGACCGCAATGCTCGCAAACGAATCTTGACTCGTGATCGCTATGAGTGCGAATATAATGTCTCTTCAGTCCCTCTCTACTCTTGTACTTCACATGGCAGATCTTGCATTCAAAGAAATAATCCGGTCGATGTATCCTCTTGTGCTCTTCTAGCGCTCTTGGTGTATAGCAAGTTCTCTTACATTTATTGCATTGATAAGGTTTACGATGTACATATCTGACGTGTCGCTCGACCTTCTTCGCATTGTCGAAATGTTTCTCGCAAAATGGACACGTATTTTTTACATTTTCCATAACTGCGTCCACTTCGGTCATATCTTTGTGTGAACTCGTAGAGCCAACGTTTTGTGGCGATTTTTCTCTGATGGAGAAAGACTCTATCTTGGCTGAAACATTGTTGCCTTTGATAGTTTTTGCAGAATTCTGCGAATTTAATAACAAATCTAAATTAATCGATTTATCCACATTTCGATACTGAGATACTGTAGCAGAATTAACTCTTCCGCTTGTCTTCATGAAATTATATTCACTTTCAACGGATTTCCACGAGCCCAATAAAATGGAGACTAAACGGATAGGTCCTTTTCGATATTGCCCTCCTTTCTGCCTGATGATAGGCTTTTCCCTGAAACAGGGATAAATTGTGTCAGTGTATAAAGTATCGGCAATGCTTTCTAAATATATGTTCAAGTCACGGTGAGCTAACAAGCAACTGTTGCATAAGAAAGAGACTTCCTAGAAACAGATATGTAATTGATTCTATTAATTACCAGAAAACATTTATACAAATTATAATGTTAGCAAATTACGCATCACAGTATGTTTCATATGAAAATGTAACACTTGCATTTCATTTCACCCAGAGATACAATCAGTCTGAAACAAATATACTCATTGATACTATTTCGGTGGCACAAAGACAATCATAATGAAATTGTGATGATATAAACTTACTTTTATGTTGTAAAGAGTAGAGTAGATATTTTTCCTTGAGCAAAATAACGATAACTATTATGCAATAAGGAGAATATTGCACGTAAATCTTATATAATTAAATTGCAACACGCACAGATCAATTAATATATTTGTGATAATACTAATTCACTGTTTGCAGAAAGAAATTTTTTTTATAAAAATACAACACTTCTTTATTTATTATGTTTCGTTCAGTTACAAATGCTAATATTCCATCTAAAAATATAATTCGGAATTATATTTACTATGTTATTATTATATTACATACACATTAAACAATCCAGATATGTAAATATATTCTTAATTATTCCAAATATTTATATTTTTATCTTCTGTGTGTTCACAAGAAATATTTTTATGTAGCTTATAATTTCGAAAAGTTATCACACTTTTTAATTATCAATTTTTCATTAAAAAAAAAAATTATTTATGTAGAAAAATTTAAATAATTGTAATTGTAAAAAACTTAAATAATTATAAGTGAAAAAAATTATTTTTTGGCTTCTTGCAAAAAAATAAATCAATCTTTTCGTAGATATACAAACTATCTCTTTAAAAACAGGCATATTCTCCCAAATTATACATTATAATTATAACATTTTTTATGTATATATCTTTCATTTAGTTTAACGTTGAGTTTTTTTTTATATACGTAAAATAGTGTGGGGGAGGGGATCTTCACAATATTTTAAATTAAAATGTGTTTGTTTCCAAGTTGTTTCGTCAACAAAAAATTTCGGAAAAATTTTTAATCGATAATGATATATGTAGAAGAGAAACTTAATGTATCGCATTTTATTTAAAAAATGTTAAGATGAATAAATTAATATTCTCTCATATTTTTTTTATATTTATATTCTCACGAATTTGATCAGCAAACGTATTTTCTTAAAAATATATTTTTGAGAAATTATATATTATAATATAATATACGATATGTCTTCAAATCTGGAGATCACAGATGTCTTTTTTTGCACAGGTAACAATATTATTAAATCTTCTAATAAACTATTGCATTATTGTTTTAAAAGCTTTTGTAAAACGTTCTTAGCTAAAGCGGCGATAGGAATCTGCGATGTATAAGACGGAAGAGGACCGGGATGATTTTTTCGATGCCGGAAGAGACTGGAGCGCTGGGTAAAATCTTCGCCGCAGATATCACAGTTATAAGGTCTGATACCAGCATGCGTAAGGACATGTTGATAAAAATTGTTACCGCTTGACACAAACACTTTCTTGCAAATCGGACAGGTCGTGCCCGGCTTGTGCATCCGATCCTTATGATACTTCAATTGTCTTGACGAAGTCACAATCACATTACACTCGATGCACTTATAACCCTGCTTGTGCAACAATAAATGATTGTCGAGACGAGTCTGATTCTGAAATTTTCTGATACATAAATGGCACGAAAACTTCAAGCTGGCCATCTCGGCACGTTTCTTATGTTTCCATTCGTGGCTGAGATCTGTCACGGACTTTCCGCAATATCGACATATATGAATGTTGGTATTGTGCTTCCTATTGATATGTACAAGAAGATCCACCTTTACTTTAAATGACTGACCGCAGGAATCGCAAATAAACTGAGCAGCAATGTCACTATGTGCTCGCACTTGATGATGCTTCAACGTTATCTCGCGCTTATACTTCAAGTGACATACGTCACACTCGAAGAAGTAATCGTCACTATGACTTTTACAATGTTTTTCCAGATTTTGTTTGGTATAATAAGACGCGCGGCACTTGTCACACTTGTATGCTCTTTTCTGATGGCTCACTATAATATGTCTTCTCAAACGCTTCTCATGATCAAAACGCTTTAAACACAACGGGCACGCATTCCGCACTTCATCTAAAATTCGATCCACATCTTCCTTCTTTTCGTTCTTTGCAATGTCTTCAGAGAATAATATTTCCGTTATAGACTTTATCTTTTCTTTATCCGATACATTTTGATTTACTTCTATCGTTGTACTAGGCTTTTTCTTTTTATTCTTCTCTTTCGTTCGTTGTCGCCGTTTATTCTCTGTGTATTTGTTTGCTGATCCATCGCGTTTTTTCACATTCTTTTTATAAGTTGTCTCTAGTACGACGGCATCATACGGTACAATCACTTTCCGATACTTTTCACCATCCCACACTGTGGTCCATCGTCCCCTGAAACATCCATTAATGTCTATCAGTACAAATACAGAATATGTAGCACCTATCGCAATAGCGCGAAAATTTAGAATCTTCAATAGTCACGAAGAACACTAATGAAATCATTGACTGATATTTGTTTAAACTCATACAATTTTATAATTTTCCGAAAAATTAAAATATATCAAAGATCTAATCAAAAATATATTTTAAGATAGAAACAAGATTACGATAAGTTTCACTTATAGCAATTTTTTTAACAATTTACATATTATGTTTTAAATATCGTAACTGCAGTATATGGAAATATTGAATATAAATAATTTTTTCAGTAGTCTCTTCATTAATCTTCTAATTCGAATTCGTACCCAGCTAATTTGACTTTTGGGTATCAAAGTCAAGTCGACTGAGCAGCAACGGTGGCGGCGGTGGATGACTGCCGGGATGTTTGCGACGATGCACCATCATGCTGCTGCGTTGCGTGAAACTCTGTCCGCAGAGATCGCATACGTACGGTCTCTCGCCCGTATGCGTGAGCTTGTGCACCCTAAGAGCCGCGGATCTCGCGAAGGCTTTCGCGCACAGCTTGCACTGATAGGGCCGCTCACCGGTGTGCATGCGAGTATGCAGCTTTAGCGCGTGATTCGTCGCGAACTCTTTACCGCACTGGGCGCAGAGGAACCTCTGCGAGTGTAAACTCGCGTGATTACGAAGACTATACTCCGAAGCGAAGCTCTTGCTGCAAAGCTCGCACCGGTGCTGCTTCGGCGCGGTCTTCCGTATCCGGTGAATCACACGCTTGTGTGCGACCAGGTACGATTTCTGCGAATAAGCATTCCCGCAATACTCGCAGACGAAGGTCTTGGCGTCCAGGTGGCTCGCCTTGTGATCCTCGAGATCGTAATTCGACATAAACCCCTTGCCGCACTGCTCGCAACGATATCGAAAATCGCGCCGATGCACTCGTCGGATGTGAGTTCTCAGAGAAACTTTATTCGTCGTGGTGAAACCGCACGTTTCGCAGGCGTACGTGACGCCGCTGTGGATTTGCATGTGACTCATCACTTCCGACGAACGTTTGAAGGCTCGCTCGCAAACGGTACACTTGTACGGACGTACATCGCTGTGCTTCACCATGTGACGTTTGAACTCTCCTTGCCGAGTAAAATGCGCTCCACACGCGGAACATTCGTACGTCGTCCGTTCCTCTTTTCTCCCGATTGTTTTTTCCCCCGCATTAATCGAGGTGTTTCCGATGTCGTTCTCGCGACATGAAATACACGCTTCTCGACGCATCATCTCAGAAGACTTCAACGTTGCTTTCTCTTCTTCATTTTTTCCGCTTATATTCAATATATCTTGGATCATTGCATTGGAATCTATTTCTAAACGCGCGTGGTTGTGCTCTTCAGATTCTTCTTCATTATCAGCTTTGGCATCCCGTCCTATCAACACTCGGACCTCGAGGATTCTGTAAGAAACAATAGTAAGTTTTCAGCATGCTATACGCAGTCACGTCACCATGTCATTCGTTGATATCTTCTCTTGATCATCTGGAGTTTCTTACGAGGATAAATGACCTAAGAATTAATTTCGCAATCTATATAGTAGTATTGGGAAAAAAAGTAATGCTCGTTCGCTTCAAGATTAAGGAACTAATTTAATCGACAAAATAGTTTCGTAGTCATACACCTTTGATGTACGAATTATTTTATTAAACGTATAATAACGAATATCATCAATGATGATTAACACATAAATTTATCGATGCTTTGTCCACATTCGAACGAGCAAGCTTGGAGTGTTACTATCACGCCTGTATAAAATTAAAAAAAAAAAAAAGAAAAGAGAAAAATGAGAAAACAAATTTTTTTGTTCAACAACATTGGCATTGTGTTCGGTTTACAAGTTATCCTTACCTATCTACACTGAAAAAATAGAACAACAATATATTCGTAACGGAACACTTTGAGCGGGTAGTACAGATGTGTAATTCATGAAGAACCGAATGGAAAGAATCGCGCGTAACTTTGTCTTTTGAACGCTGCACGCAAATATTACAACCAGTATACAAAAGATATTATAGAGATTTCGTATCGACGAATATCGAATCAACATCGTTTCATTGATGTTGCTCAATATCATAGTCATAGTATATATATAATCTATAACTCAAAAAGTTCTTCCAGTCTCTTTCGCTGTTACGATACATAAGTAACAACGTATAATCACGTATACTATCACGCTATTCTTATCGTTAAGTGTGGTCGTCATAGTTTAATCGTCAACGCGGCACCAACAAGAGTTTTAAGCACAGAAAAAGAAGTTCGTCGAAGCTTAAACGCAAGTAGACTTCTGATGGGCCGTCAAGTTACCCTGGCAAGAGAATCCACGATGGCATATCTGGCAGACGTAGGGTCGTTCTCCGGTGTGTCCGCGTCTGTGAATTGTCAACGTCGATCTCTGCGAAAATGCTTTCGGACATTGATCGCATTTATACGGTTTCTCCCCTGTATGCACCCTTCTGTGCATCCTCAGATTCTCGGAATCGGTAAAGCCTTTTCCGCAGATATCGCAAACGTATGGTTTCTCCCCGGTATGAATCCGTCGGTGCTTTTTCAGGTGCTCGGCACTACTGAGACTCTTGCCGCAATAATCGCAGAGATAAAGCTTCGTGGGATTGTGGCTTTCTTTGTGTCGG
>NW_021848836.1:300091-321834 GCF_003651465.1 Formica exsecta | reverse complement strand
GGAAGAGCGACCTTTTTGTGGCGAGGCAGATATCGCAGATATCGCAAGCGGTGCTGGTCACCTTGTTGGCCTTCAGCTCGGGATGCGTGCGTCTACAGTGTGCGGAAAGCTGTCAGAAGGCGTTGTAGGAAGAGCGACCTTTTTGTGGCGAGTACGCGGCCGCAGATATCGCAAGCGGTGCTGGTCACCTTGTTGGCCTTCAGCTCGGGATGCGTGCGTCTACAGTGTGCGGAAAGCTGTCGTCTAAGATAGAAGGCGTTGTTGCAGAGTTGACAAACGAATGGCTTTTCGCCCGAATGAATGTTATAGTGCTCTTGAAGATCGAGCTTCTTCCGGAAACGCTTGTCGCATTCGTTGCACTTGAATGGAAGATCTGCTTTGTCCATGTGTCGTGTCATATGAATGTGCAGAGCCGCTAAAACGGTGGTCTCGTAATCGCACTCTTTGCACATGTAACTCGGTAAGAAGTGCGTCTTCTCATGCCTCGTTAGGTCGCGAAACAGTCGAAATTTCTTGGGGCAGTGTTTGCAGGGGAGATCTCCTACCGTGTGACGCAACAAGTGCTTCTGATAGTTGCTCTTGTGCCGAAAAACTTTGTTACAGGTCTTGCAGAGAAACTCTAGCTCGGACTTTTCTTTCTTCACCTTCTTCAACGATGCAGTACGGCCGGTCATTGCTGAGGAGTTGCCTTTGCGACCACTTTTACGTACCGAATGCATCTTCATGTGCTTGCGAAGGCTCATACCAGTTCTGAAGACCCGGCCGCATTGAGCGCATGTATTCTTCCGCTTACCTTTGTGCTCGATCTCATGATTATCCAACAAGGATTGCGAGGCAAAGAAGACGCCGCAGAGCTTACAGTGATATGCCAAAGGTAGATCGTCGTCGTCATCCTCGTCGTTCACCTCTTGTTTTATAGCGTTTTGTTCAGGATTCGTTGAAACCACAGCCTCATCAGTCGTGTCCGCCGGTTCCTGGCACTTCAATGTGGATTTGGCAGGCTCGCCATTCTTCTTCACCAAGTCAAGCTTAGAGAACATTTCCATCGGGTAATATTCTTCGGGAAATGGTAGCTGGTTGTACCTGGAATTGAAAAATTCAGGGGGATATCAGTATCGAATACCCTTTTTGTGTCGCGACGATCTTTCTTTCATTGCCTCGTTACCTAGCAAATTATTTTATTCCTGTAAGCAAAATTGCCGACCAAACTTACAAGCTTTGTCAGTAATGTAAAGTGGAAACTCGATAAAAAAATTATCAGCATTATTTTGCTATACTTAATGAAAAAAGATGTACTATAATTAATATTTAATACATGTATACCTATATAAATATATATATATAAAAACACTTGAAATGTAAAAGAGAAAAAGCAATACGATGAAATAGGTTCAGATAGTTATATAATTCTGAACAACGCTTTTATTCATTATAATAATACATAATGCAGGAATATATTCCATACTAATCCGAAAAAAAATTATTGCCCCTCTTATTGCAATATTCTGTATACAGAATAAACATGTTACGTATTTTTTCTGTTACTTTTTTACTCAAAAATTATTTTATTAACATTTGATACAAAGTTCTTTTTGCACATTAAATCATCTTTTACATAAATTCATTAACTTTTTATAACAATTTATTTTTTGTACATCTTCAATTTTTTAAGAACAATTAATTTACAAATATGACATATGTTAGCAATAATAATTCCCCAAAAAACATTTGATTGAAATCAAATATGTAATCAATCATACAAATATACACACACTATTATACAATATAGTATTAAATTACAAGATGCCTATATGCAATTACTAATTGTCTCTATTTTATGTTTTCCTCTAATCTAAGGTTTGTTTTTGCGCTGCTCTTTTATTACTCACGTTTGAATAAAAAAGTGAGTAAAGAACAAAACACGCAATATTTTTTTTCTGCGCATGTATCATTAGAATAATTGCATAGGGACTGAGGAAAAATTTTAGAAAAATATGTTGGAAGAAAAAATTCCCTCAATCCGGATGACTTTAGAATAGAAGAAATCGACTAATATCGCTTCGTTTTAATTCACAGAATATGTTTGGATCCATACAAGTCTGATAATATCACCACGTTATAGTGTCTCTAACATAGGACACAATTGACATAGTACAATAGAAATTTAAACCATAGGAAGATTTGAACCATAAGACTATGTTGGCTACATGACCATCACGTTAACCATGTGTATTTTATTGTGAGCGTTTAGTAATCCTTTAGATACAAATGATTTACTACAATAACTACACTGATATGGTCTTTGACCTGTGTGATATCGTTTATGTATAACAAGGGTCGAGTGTTGCGTGAAGGATTTTCCACAGGTATCGCACGAATAAGGCTTCTCGCCGGTGTGGGTTCTCTTGTGCACAACCAACGTTGTTCTCTTGTGAAAAGCTTTGCCGCATACGTCGCAGATCAACGATTTTTCTCCGCCGTGGAGACGTAGATGATCTTGAAGGGATCCCTTAGACGAGACGGACTTACCACACAGATGACAATCGTATTTATTTTCGCCAGTGTGCGACTTAACGTGCACCACCAGCGAGTTCTTGTAAGCAAATGTCTTGCCGCAGAATTCGCATTGATGTTTCACAGGTTTGAAATTAGGATCGTGGATCTTCAAATGACGCACCAGAGTGTGATTGTTGGGAAACGACTTGTCGCAGGCGGTACATACGTGCTCCTTAGCGCCGTGCTTAACATTCATATGCCCGTGAAGCTCGGCGTTTGTAAAAAAGCCCTTGTTGCAGATCTCGCAGTGCCTCGTATACTTCTCGAAGTGACGTTTGTGATGAGTAGCTAATTGAGAGGCTTGCACGAACGCGCGACCGCACACGTCGCATACAAAGTTTCTCTCGTGAGTATGGATTCGTCTGTGCACCGCTAAAGTATTGGTCCTCTTGAAGGATTTGCCGCAAACGTCGCATTGATAGGGTCGAGCGTCACTATGCGCCACTAAATGACCTTCAAAGAGATTCTTTGATCTAAAAAGCTTCGTACATATGTTACACTCGTAAAATGTTTGATTGGTAGATTGCTTTTTTAGATTCGAATTACTTTGACAAATAATTTCTTCATTTGTAGTTTCTTCAAACTCCTCTTGCGTTAATGGATTCTGAATGTTCTCGGAAGAATCATGTTCCAAACTTACAGCCTTGTGAGACAAATTATATTTCTCTTGCTTTATATTTTCTTCTTGTTTAATGGAAATGGAAACCAACGCAGAATCCATACATTCATGTACAGATAGTTCATTTTTTACACACGTCTCTGCTGGCTTTTCATTTCTGAAAAGAAAATGAAAAATAATGACTATACATATAATATTTGATTTAAATTATTACAAAATATTTTTTAATTAAAAGATTTTTATTTATAACTTTATTTAAATTTAATATTATACATTTTTTCCTTTTAAATATATTAAATATATTTTCTTTAACAAAAGCTATATTTTTTGGCATATAAATAGTATATTTTGGCATATAATAAGTAAATGTATAAAATCATAATTTAACGGATTATACATGTTGAAAGAAGCACATATTTCGCTTTTGTTCCTTTAATCTCATATGTGTGTACAAGTATATAATTAATATTAGATAATTGTTATATACTTAAATTTATTTTTAAGATTCTCGGATGTTTTAACTATAATCAAGTTTTTTTTTCTATAAGACAATTTTAAGTTTTAAGTTGTAATTAAAGGTTCTATGTACAGAGTTAAATATACATATATGCACTTTTTATTAAAAATAAATAAATTATATATATATATATATATTCTCCACATATAAAATTTTAATAATTTCCTTTCATATTATATACATATATATTTTCTTCATTTAAAAAGATTTGCAAATGAAATGTGTGAAATAATACAGATAATACTAAACATTAAACCCTCATCCTCGAAATACAAAATAATGCGTACCTTTTAAGAACTGCAGTAAATCTTTATTATAATATTTGCAATCCGGGTGGAGTATTCTCATATTGGCGATCGTTCCATCATCAGCATATATCATTTATATATGAAGCCTTCACTACCAGTATTCAATATGTTTAACATGGAATTTTAATAAACTGTATGAATTTTGATAAACATATAAATAAAGAAGATATCTAATAATAAAGTCGCAATTACAAGAAAAAACCATATATATGACGTGTATTTATTATATATTTTTTATTTCTAGTATAGATTAATAGAAATTACAGCAAAATACATATAGCATCAATAGAGAAAGAACAATGATATGTAATATTAACAATTTTACAAAATTAAAAAAATAATACTGTAATATATATTTATATATATTGCTGCTTAAACGCAACCAAAATATAGCGCTCTAGTTTCCGATATTATCTATTCAATTCCAAAAACAAAAATTCTATATATATAATGTGAAATTACTGTAAATTTTATTTTATATCAAATAATAATTTTTCATAACATAAAAATAAAACAATATACTGTGATTTGCATTTATAAGTTTATTCTAGATATAATCTAGATCTATTATATTAACAGCCTAAACTGTAAAATAAAAAATTGTTCAATACATTTTCCCTAACAAATGTTCTGGCACATTTATTTTTTGTGACTTTATGCAAGTAAAAAAAAATTAAATAACAGCATAAATAACGATAATTATACGCTGTAAAACTTTCTTGGTTAATAAAAAACTTATGAGCAAAAGATGATATCAAACTACGCTGTAGTTATCGAGAACTAAGACTACAACCGATCCGAGCTCGGTGAAACGCATACTCCCTCCGTTTTTTGCCAATCTGCGGTTGGCAGCAGTCGGGAGTAAAAATAGAATGTTGGATAAAAAAATAATAATGTATTTGCAGGTATGTATATGTACGTATGACTTCTTATCTATGTTCTATTATATTTATATGAGAAATTAATTTGTATTTTTATTCAGTAAAAAATTATAATTGCGAATAATAAAACTGTTTCTAAATAAAATATAGAGAGCGTATATTTTGTTAAATTAAATTTACTTGTTAATACAATATATAAAATGAGTTTATTCACTAGATTCTTTACTATGTGCAGTTAATTCAATTTTTGTAATAAATATTGTTTAAAGTAAACAGAAAATATATTTATATATGTATATATTCACATTTTTTACGACTGCAAAATTCTCTAACAAATTTAAAATTATTTCTCAACTCAAATATTTATTGATCTTATCTAACAGCATCTGTCAGTCAATATTTGAAACACATTTTACAAAATAGGAATATATTTGTGTATAAAATAATTTTTAAGTTTTAATGTTATTTGCATAATGTGTTCATTTCTTTTTTTATAATTACTATCAGTCTCACATCTCTAATGAAAAATTAATTTATTGTACGTACACTTTGTTCGACAAAAATGTTTCCACAAATTGCACGGATTGAGTTCATCATTTGATAATTGAGATGATATATAACACACACAATTTATTTTCAGTTATAAAAAAAGATCTAATATATATGTATAAGATTTGCACTTATGCCCTTTTAACGTCATAACTATTATAACGTCATAATTATTATACTTAATTTTCAGTTACATAATAATATTTAAGATGCATTCATCATATCAGACAAATTAAATTGGAGATCAAAAGCCCACGCTTAATTAAATAGAAGTCGAAAAATGTTATATTCATTTACTCTCATTATGAGATTTTATATGCGAATTTAACGAACCCTGCTGTGTAAATCTTTTCTGACACACCTTACACTCATAAGGTCTCTCGCCAGTGTGCGTTCTCAGATGTACGATCAAGTACTTTCGTACACTGAACGCCTTGCCGCACACCTCGCAAACGTGCGGTTTCTCACCCGAGTGTATACGCATATGAATCTGCAGATACGTTTTGCTGCTCACTGATTTGCCGCATATTTCGCACGTGATCTGATTCTCGCCCGTGTGTATCTTAAGATGCACTTTTAACGCGGCCTTCCAGTAACTCTCGAAATTGCAGATATTGCATTTGTGTTTCTCTCTCTCGCCGTGGGACTTCATATGCATGTTGAGATAGGCTGCGCTCGCATACGCAATGTTACATATTTTACAAATAAACGGTTTCTCGCCGGTGTGCGTAAGCAAGTGACGTTCCAATGTCTGATTCGTATAGAAACCCTTGCCGCACATCTCGCAATGAGTCACGTATTCCTGATTGTGCTTTTTCTTGTGAAGACGCAGATCGTATCCGGAGACCTTTGAGATACCGCATATATCGCAGGTAAACCGTTTATTATGCTGTTTCAGATGGATCTTCAAGAATTCCTCAGTCTTGAAACATTTGCCGCATAAAACGCATTGAAATGGTTTCTCCTTCTGATGTGCCTTTATCAAATGTTTTCGTAGCTTCTCCTCATTCGCGAAGACCTTATCGCATTCCTCGCAACGATCCTCTGTCTTCGGATTCCTCTTGTGATCCTGTCTGTGTTTTAAAAACTGCAGCTTCTTGAGCATTTGCTTCCCACAAATTTCACACTCGTAGATCGTCGCACATTTGCGACTCGTCTCGTGTTCAGAAAATTGTTTTATAACATCTACTTTATCCGTTGCAGGCTCTTCCAGTTTATCGTTAGAATCATCAGCCGTATATTCGATCGTTTCCGTAACTATTTCTTGATGACCGATATGATATTCTTCCACGGTAGATATTTCGTCCTGATATCGCGCTAACTGTATATCTTGCAACTCGTCGATCGGTTCCAGCTTTGTGCTTTCTATGTCGATCACGATGCACCTGTAATAAATAATATTCGTCAACAACGCGTGAGGAAGTACGTGTATAGAATAAATACAGTCCTCTTAATACACAACCGATTTGCTTGAGCTAACACAGGCAAGACTCTTTTACACTCTTGATAAATCTTACAAAGAATGCACCTTATATACATTTCAAATCAATCGAGACTGTCAATCAACTGTGATTGTCACTGCTTTGATTTGATGATTCGTGATTACTTTTTGATTGACTGCACTGACTTTTGATTTCTATATCCTGAATCGATTAGTGCAATATGTTTCTCTCGAAACTATCTCTCAAGATATCAAATATTGCAACAATCTTTGAATTGTTTCAGAAAATTTTAGTCATGTATCATCACATACCTTTTTACAAGGCCAAATATTATAAACTTTTGTTTAATAAAATTTAAGTAAAAATTGTTTTTCTTTTTATATATTATACGTGCTTATCACACACTTTATACTCTTTATATCGAAATAATATTTGTTTACTCAATTCAAGTAATACACGATTCCTGTTGGTGTAATAATTTTATTAGACACTGCTATTATCCGAACATTGTTCGTATGTGATTTATGTGTTGACTAATTATTATACTAAAACTAAATTATAAAAACCCTGCTATTATTTAAAATTCTACTATATTGTAAAGATATATTTTTTCATTTTTCTATATATTTACAAAATTACAAACTTTATTTATTTCTACATTTGGATCAACTTTAAAGTAAATAAGCCAAGATAAGGAAAATAGAAAACATTATAAAAATTATAACGGAATAAAGAGTAAAGAACGTATATAGATAAATTTATTGGAATATATACATAATATACAATATTGCATTATATTGCATCCGCATTGAAAAAATGTGTTTTGATTATGTAATTAATATTCTGATTATACACAGAAAAGACAAATGTTCCTTAATCACAAGCAATGTATTAAATATAATAATATATGTGTGAAAATTTTAAGACTAAATCATGCAGATAAATATTACATTGAAAGATAATCAATAGAATAAATAAAAAAAGATATATTATATTAATAAAATTTAATAATTTCTTTATACTTTACAATGATAATCTTTCGCATGCTGCTTCTAAAAAGAAAAGAAGAAATAAAACAATTTTTAATTTTTAAAATATAACTCTTAATAACTAAGTTCATATTCTCATGCAGTTTGTCTTAAAACAGAAGGTTTAGTACTTGTATTATTATTATCAATTTATGCAATTATCGCAACTACATGGCACATATCAAATAACAAACACTGCAATAATAAAGTAAAATAATGAAAGTGTAATTGTGCTATTGAAATAATTCTTTTCATAATGAATTAGAGTTATATATATATATATAACAACACATAATATTATATGAAATGTCAATCAACACTTTGTATAAATATGAAGAGTTATTGTTATGAAAGGCGTTTGGTAACACATTTTTAAGAAAAGAGAAATAAAAAAAAAAGAAAGGAAAATCATTTAATATTCTCGTGTCTTCGAAGATGTGCACTAAGTGTGCCACGTTGAGTAAAACGTTTCTCACAGATTTTACACTTGTAAGGTTTCTCGCCGGTATGTGTCCGCCGATGTTTAATCAGATACTTTCTGGCGCTAAACGCTTTGCCACAAAACTCACAAATCTCTGGTTTCTCGCCAGTATGTATCCTAATATGAGTCTTCATGTACTGTCGTCTGATTAGCTTGCCACATACTTCGCATGCCACTTGACTTTCGCCAGTGTGAGTCCACATATGCTCTTTGTAACAGTAGCTATAAAATGTTTCGAAGTTACATATCTCGCATTTGTATTTTTTCCTCATCTCGGGCAGACTATGAATCTTCATGTGGCTACGAAGGTAAACTCGATTGCCGAAGGATTTATGACAGATCTCGCAAGTGCAGGGCTTCTCGTCGGTGTGCACGCTCATATGGGTCTTTAAGGTCGCTTTCAAATAGAAACCCTTATTACAAACCTTACAAAACTCCGTGAATTCCTTATTATGTCGCCTGATGTGAATCTTTAGATAATATTCCGACGTCAACTTCGCACCGCACACATGACAAATATGAGGCGCACCGTGCAACGTTTTATGCACATTCAAATATCTCTTCTTCTTGAATATCTTATGACACTCGTCGCATTCAATAGGACCCGCTAACAATTCCTTATTTTCTTGCCGATTTTTCTTGATTTTCGTGATTGTATCTTTCCATTCCTGCTTCTTCTGCGTATCTAGAGGATACTTGCATCGCATCCGACGATGCTTGATCAATTGTAGTTTTCTTGAAAATGTTTCTCCGCAAATGTCACACTCGTATTTCTTTTCTGCTTGACGTAACGCTTCCCGAGTTCTAAGTATCGATTGCTCCGTTCTATGTACTATCAAACTGGCCTCTGTATCGAAATCTTCGTTGCACGAATCACAATGATATGCGGCTATCTCTTGAACAAGAATAGTTTTGTCATCAATGTCTTGAAAAATAACGAAAGATGCACCTTGATCTTGCCTTTCTATAGCAACATTTTCCGGATGATTCTTGAACCTCCAATTTTGAGTTCTGAAAATAAAGAAAAAAATACGGATTATAAATATATAATCAGAAAGTAACTTAGTGCATTTCACTTTTATTTTAGTCATTCCACGCGATGCGTCAGATGATAGTCATTATTGCATTATCCAAAAAATATGGGATCATATAGGCAGGAGAAATATTATAATAAATTATAATTATAATTAATAATAATTAATCCGAATTATATCAAGAAAACAAATCGATAAAATTAATATTTAAGTTAAAAAATATATCTTAATTTTATACTCATAAAATCTTCAAGTGCAGTAAGAAATTTTAAACTGATATAAAATATTAGAATCTTATTACTTACTGTATAATGATTTCAGAGCTGCGTTCAGTAACACATTATGATTCAGATACTTCATCCCATGAAATAATTATAATACAAATCAAATTTGTGCAATGTAAAAAATATGCGCAAAAATCTGGGATAAATATAACTTTTAGTTTTATGTTATTTAATCTGAGATTCCTCATTTTTAAAAACATGTTTGCAAAGTAAAATTGCTAAAAATATGGTTTAACAGAACATCTTAAATACTCTTTTTTTTCCATATTGCAGAAAAACACATTAGATACATTATTTAAAAAACAAAGCTTTCTCTATGAGAAAGCAAAATCCAATATATTATTATATAAAAACTTAAATTAATTTATAAAAACTTCTTATATATTACATGGTTTTAAAAAAATTAAGGTAAATATCTCTTTTAAAGAATTAAAATAAGACTTTATTACTAAAAAATAACAGTAATATTTTTTTATTACTTACACAAAAGTAATATTTAATAGAGTATAGTACAAAATTAAAAATAAAATAAATTTTTGTTTTATGAATAATATTTCGCAAAAATATCAAGATATCACATCTCAAATATTGTAAACGTATAACAAAGCAGGCTATAATAATTAAAAATTATTAGATTTCGACAATCTCAATTATTTAATAGCACGGTATAAAAAAACTCTTTTTTGCAGATTTTTTTGTAAAAGCTTAGAGTTTTCTTGGTGTATCGTTAATGTTAAATAATATATGATATAATATAAAATACATATTCAAAAATAAAATCTCAAATTTTAGTTATTAAGAATTATTTAAAAAATGTAAGAGAGATTCCTATATAATAATAATACTATTTAACATCATTTATAAATTAATAGTACTATTTTTTATTTTATTACTATTACTATATAATTTAATAATATTATTGTTTCATATGTCTAAAGTAATATAATCAAATAAATTACACTTAAAAAAAAATTGAATAATTTTAACTTACACGATACGATCAATATAAAAATGCTTACAATTAATCATTTTTCACCAATAAACAGTCACTAAAGAAATCTCAATTTCTTTTAAAAGAAAATAAAACAATCGAAATAATTATTTATTGCCTATAGGGGTGGATAATTTCATGGAAGAGCATAATAAAAAATACATATTCTTATTATTATATAATAACTACTGCATTTTCTTTAGTTATTATTGTATTATAATAGCCTGTGTAACAGAACTTTATTTTCGTAGATTTTTTTTATAATCACGTATAATATTTTTCAATTTAAACAATATATATATAATAACTAAGGCACTAGAAATTTTAATTCCGACAGTTTCAAATATTGTTAAATAGATGTTTGTAACAATTAGGCAAGTATCACACTCTTTTTAGAAGTGCAATTAATTATTTATAGTACAATATATCATTACCGCCCGAACTTTTATGAGATGAAAAGGCGTATAACACATATATCGAATAATAAATAATTATCGACCTATAAGTTCACTCTCTCTCTCTTTTTCTAAACCGAAAAAATACTGTCACAATATAAAAAACTAAAAAGTTATGGACGGTTTATTGCGATCTGTATAAGGTCTCTTATTTTTTTGAATTTTTGAATGTAATGGACAAATTTCAAACACATTATAAACAGATTCACAAAAATTATTTATTTACTGCTTCGCAATTTGTTTTTTATAAAATATATTTTATATTTATTATTTCATCTATAAGATAATATATGTGCTCCAATATTTTTCTGATAAAACTTTTAAAAAGACGCGATTTGATTAAATCTCATAAAATCAATTTTTAATGAAGATTGCACATGTATATATATTATATATATATTTGCAAAACATTTCGTTTTTCAATGATTTTTTCATCATAATTCATTCGCAAATTACAATAATCTGCATTATTAATAAACAGCATTATTTTGTGATTTCTTCGAAGCAGATCTTATGTGTAAACTGTTATAACAATATCATCTGTCAGACTTTTCAAGGGATAATTATCCTAACTCGATAAGGTGTCCCTTCATTTTTAACCGATTAGATTTGTGTTGCAAGCATATTTCGTCTAATTTAACATGGTTTAAAAAGTATTACTACAAAAGCGAACCTGTGTGTTATAATTTGTATCAAATTTACAAAAGAAACTGTGATATAAATAAAAATTATATATAATAAATAAAAATTTATAAAAAATTGAGTTAAAGTTACACAGAAATATTACAATGTATATCTAAATATATCTAAAAATTTTTTTTGAGTTATAAAATATATAAAATACGTATTAAATTATATTAACATAAAAAATATCTCCAAAGAAAAATCCAAAAACAAACTTTATAAAAACTAAATGATTATGTAGAGTATATAAAATTATTCAGGTTATATAAATTATTAATGACTAAGAAAAGTAGCTTAAGTTTTCAATCTCAAAAAATTTATTATATTATTGAAAAAATAATCAATCTGTTTCAAGATACAATGATCCTAAGATATCACAGTTTCCTCTAGCTTGTAACATTCAAAGCATACCGATATGTTCATGCAAGTTCAAGCATTTAAGCTATTTTTTCATCATATTTCACGTAAGTATTATTTATATTAATCAAATATAAAAAATCAACTAAATATAAGAGAGCTTAATTATATAAAAAGATATGGAATCTATCGTTGTCATTAGTTCTAACTGGGCAACATTATAGTGACAGTATCAAGAGACAAAGAATCTTGTTGCTGTTGCAGTTCGTCTTGCTGTTGCACACTCTGCTGTTGCTGTTCCTGGTCCTGTTGTTGTCTCGCGCTTTGTTTCGCATGCGTTTTTAGATGCGAGTTCAGCATCGTTTTAGAAGCGAACGATTTGTGACAGCAAGTACAGGGATAAGGTCGATCGCCCGTATGACCCCGTAAATGTACTACCAAGGTAGTCCGTTGTGTGAACCTTTTATAGCAGTGTGTGCACTGATGCGGTTTCTCACCAGTGTGCGTGCGACGATGCACACTCAGATAGTTTTGCGAAATGAAGCCCTTGCCGCAGACATCACAGATATGCGGCTTCTCGCCAGTGTGTTTGCGCAAATGCACTGCCAGATAAGTCTTGCTGGATACCGACTTCTCGCATATCGGGCATATGTATTCATTTTGTGGACCGACGTTGCCGTGTGTCTTCATGTGCACCAATAGCACTTGCTTCCGGGAGAAACGCTTGTTGCATAACTCGCAATGGTGCTTCCTCTGCGGCGGCACGTAGTCTGGTTGATGCAGTTTCGCGTGCAGTCGTAAACCCTGACGATAGCGAAAAGTGGCGTTGCACACATCGCACTGAAACGGCTTGTCGTCTCGCATGTGCGATGACAGATGTACCTGACAGTTGCTCTTACTTTGGAAATGCTCACCACACACCTCGCATTGGTATTTATACGCATCGGACGTGTACATTTGATGGTCGATCAGGCTCTCCCTAGGCGAAGTCACGTAGCCGCCATCATCGCAACTATAATACTCCTCATGTTGTTCCTTTTGGTGCTCTCGCAGCTCCGGCATCGTCGAGAAGCTGTATCCACAATTCTCGCAGACTAATTGCTCGTCCTGCGACTGCTCTCGTTCCTCTGAATAAGACTCGTGCGTTTCTAGATGTAAAGTAAGAGCTTGATCGGAGGTGAAACTATCGCCGCAGAACTCGCACTGCATAACGCTTTCGTCAACGAATATATCCGTCGTCTCCATCTTCGTTACGTTTAATGAGTCCGCTATCAGTAACTGCGTGTGGCCCTGGACAAAGACGTGCTTGACTTCATCGGGCCTGCACTGCTGCCGATCCTTGGGCAGCATCGTGAGTTTTGACACAAAATATCTGCAAAGAAGACAGACACAAACGGGAGTCAATCAAACGTGCTCGTTCCTCGCCGCCTTTTCGTTCTTTATCGTTGCCTTAACGAGGTAAGCGAGATATTTACAGGGACGATCTGCTGGACACTCGTGCTCGTTTGTATGAAAGTTGGGTAGTCAATAAAGCGCTTCTTACTAGTGATATTTCTAGCATTTTCTTTATTACGTAGCCACCTCCTACCCTCTACCTTTTCTTACTGATGTCTTATCGCTTAAACAATGCTTATTCGCGAGCGAACACCGTCGTTTGCTGTTGCACTAATTGTTGTACTAGCTCGTTTATGCGATTTTTTATAGCATAATTCACGACTACAAAATACAGCGAATTATATTCTACATTCACTTAATGCTAAGATAGATTTATCGTGTTTATGTCGTATTAATTGATAAAATGTGGGCACATCTTTACAATATTAATCTGTTATCACGTACTATATCCTATAAGTGCACAATTTTATTTTATAATTATTGCTTACAGTATATATAGAATATTGTATCGTGTACAAACCATAAATTCCTGTGACAATCTTGATTCTTTTTTGTAGTAAAAATTTGACAAGAAATACTTGTTGTAACTTTGTAATTTAGAACGTTAAATATCCTTGTAAACATGATCTAAATCAAAATTTTGTGGAATTAATTCAATTAGAATTGTGTGAAAATTATATATATGCTGGTATCCAACTATAGAAAAATTTATTTTAACCAACTTTTGGATTTTCAATTATTTATCATCCATAATATATTTAATATATAATTTACTTATTAATTCAGCTACTAGCATGATCGACAAAATATCCAATAACATAAAAACATCCCATATAATACGATCATATAAATATAACTTCATTTTCTTCGCATTTATTTTATACAATTTAATCATAACTCTATGTATATAATAAATATTATTATTAATATACTTATTAATATTCTATAATTATAATAAACTATGTGAAAGTGCTTGTCTTCTTTTTTATCTAGAAAAGGGAACAAAGAATCAATTAACTTTAATTAGTATTGATGGTAACGGCGCTTTCATAATGCGTAAAATAAATTTTATCCTTTAACACGTGTGTCTTTTATACCAATTAAGTATAACTAATAGTTTATACAGCACCAATGGTAATCTAAATTATAGATTAAAGAATATCAAGCTTAAATAATCGATTGCTATAGACAAAATAATGGAAAAGTATTATCGACATTTATATTTCTTCGACCGTAACTTTATATAGATTACATAAAATATTAAAGAACCAATATATAAACAAAATTACAATTTTAAAATTAAATGTTTTAACTCTCACAACTTTTTTTCTAACTTTTCTCTACTTTCTACAATTTCAAATAATTTAAGGGAAAAAACAGATAATTTATTTTTGAATTAAATATACGACTTTTGTTATAAAAATAAAATTTTGTTATAGAAAATCTGATAAAAAGCAGAAATGTCCAACTGCAACTAAATAGTAGCAATATACATGTTTATACTTGTTTGCAGAAAAATGTAGTTTACAATATTACATTAACAGAAAAGATACATTTATAAGACAAGTTCATGAGAATCTTTGCAAAAAAATTATTAAATATTGCCATTTACTTTATCTGCAATTTTATTTTTAAATTATGAATAATTTCTGCGACTAATTCTAAATATTTTTAAGCATCTTCATACTTACATTTCACATTTATATAATTAACATTACGAGTTCTCATTAATTCTACCCTGTCTTTCTATATCAGTTCTATATTAATCAAAGGCACCTGAATTCAGTTTTATGTTTACATTAAATAGAATATTAATTGCTGTATTTATTTTATATACTAGTAAATTATCAACGGTTTAACATAATTAAAAATTTAATCTCATTTACAAAGTACAAAAATAATTAGTAATTTATTATTTTTTTCCAACATATTGTTTTATTTAATTTTATTTAGTTTAGCTTTTCACATATAATGAATAAAAAAATTTAGAAAATTTATGACTTTTAGGCACTTTTTTTGCATTTGATTGTGGCGCAGGTACTTTGCTTACTCGAAACTAAATGATATACATTAACTTTATATATAGAATAGAAATTCCGCGTTCCACATTCATTAATATATTAACATTATTCTAAATATTTTGTATAATGTACAAACAATATCACAGTGATGACAACATTTATGATTATAGAATATAACTGTTAACTTGTTTTTATCGTGACTTTAATTCAATTATTAAATATATGTTATCCGAAACTATATAAAGTTTAGATCATGTTAGATGTGTTTATAAAAAATTAATTTACGTATTTCAATGCACTTGTCATATTATATCTAGTTACTTATTATACTACGATAGTAACTCGAGTAATAGTAATTTTAGGCACTTAGACATCAACACTCTAATACAATTTTTATAAAAAGCGACCAATTTCAAACAGAAATTATTATTTTAATTGAAACATGTTTAATTTCGCAAAAAACTTATACTTTTAAAAAGTTACATATAGTCACCAGTTTAGCAATCATTAGAATTTGTTTTAAATACACAAATATTATTTTATTTTTATAAATCTTTTCCTTTTTCAAAAAATCTTTTTATTGTATTAGATCTAATATCAAGTGTAAGTTTATATATATATATATAATTAAAATTAATTTTTATAAGTTTTATTATATAAAATAAATTTTACAGTGTTGTCTTTTAGAGTGTTGATGAAAAATTAAGCTTTGAGATCAAACAAGATTCTTGATATCGTTTTTTTTTTTCAATTTATTATTTTTTTCCAACATATTGTTTTATTTAATTTTATTTAGTTTAGCTTTTCACATATAATGAATAAAAAAATTTAGAAAATTTATGACTTTTAGGCACTTTTTTTGCATTTGATTGTGGCGCAGGTACTTTACTTACTCGAAACTAAATGATATACATTAACTTTATATATAGAATAGAAATTCCGCGTTCCACATTCATTAATATATTAACATTATTCTAAATATTTTGTATAATGTACAAACAATATCACAGTGATGACAACATTTATGATTATAGAATATAACTGTTAACTTGTTTTTATCGTGACTTTAATTCAATTATTAAATATATGTTATCCGAAACTATATAAAGTTTAGATCATGTTAGATGTGTTTATAAAAAATTAATTTACGTATTTCAATGCACTTGTCATATTATATCTAGTTACTTATTATACTACGATAGTAACTCGAGTAATAGTAATTTTAGGCACTTAGACATCAACACTCTAATACAATTTTTATAAAAAGCGACCAATTTCAAACAGAAATTATTATTTTAATTGAAACATGTTTAATTTCGCAAAAAACTTATACTTTTAAAAAGTTACATATAGTCACCAGTTTAGCAATCATTAGAATTTGTTTTAAATACACAAATATTATTTTATTTTTATAAATCTTTTCCTTTTTCAAAAAATCTTTTTATTGTATTAGATTTAATATCAAGTGTAAGTTTATATTAGCAATATACATGTTTATACTTGTTTGCAGAAAAATGTAGTTTACAATATTACATTAACAGAAAAGATACATTTATAAGACAAGTTCATGAGAATCTTTGCAAAAAAATTATTAAATATTGCCATTTACTTTATCTGCAATTTTATTTTTAAATTATGAATAATTTCTGCGACTAATTCTAAATATTTTTAAGCATCTTCATACTTACATTTCACATTTATATAATTAACATTACGAGTTCTCATTAATTCTACCCTGTCTTTCTATATTAGTTCTATATTAATCAAAGGCACCTGAATTCAGTTTTATGTTTACATTAAATAGAATATTAATTGCTGTATTTATTTTATATACTAGTAAATTATCAACGGTTTAACATAATTAAAAATTTAATCTCATTTACAAAGTACAAAAATAATTAGTAATTTATTATTTTTTTCCAACATATTGTTTTATTTAATTTTATTTAGTTTAGCTTTTCACATATAATGAATAAAAAAATTTAGAAAATTTATGACTTTTAGGCACTTTTTTTGCATTTGATTGTGGCGCAGGTACTTTACTTACTCGAAACTAAATGATATACATTAACTTTATATATAGAATAGAAATTCCGCGTTCCACATTCATTAATATATTAACATTATTCTAAATATTTTGTATAATGTACAAACAATATCACAGTGATGACAACATTTATGATTATAGAATATAACTGTTAACTTGTTTTTATCGTGACTTTAATTCAATTATTAAATATATGTTATCCGAAACTATATAAAGTTTAGATCATGTTAGATGTGTTTATAAAAAATTAATTTACGTATTTCAATGCACTTGTCATATTATATCTAGTTACTTATTATACTACGATAGTAACTCGAGTAATAGTAATTTTAGGCACTTAGACATCAACACTCTAATACAATTTTTATAAAAAGCGACCAATTTCAAACAGAAATTATTATTTTAATTGAAACATGTTTAATTTCGCAAAAAACTTATACTTTTAAAAAGTTACATATAGTCACCAGTTTAGCAATCATTAGAATTTGTTTTAAATACACAAATATTATTTTATTTTTATAAATCTTTTCCTTTTTCAAAAAATCTTTTTATTGTATTAGATCTAATATCAAGTGTAAGTTTATATATATATATATAATTAAAATTAATTTTTATAAGTTTTATTATATAAAATAAATTTTACAGTGTTGTCTTTTAGAGTGTTGATGAAAAATTAAGCTTTGAGATCAAACAAGATTCTTGATATCGTTTTTTTTTTCTTTTTCTTAGAATGTTTACCATCGAAAGTTGCGTCTTGAATTTAATCGCGCACAGTAACAGATCTCGTTATACTGATCAATTGACAAATCTCAGTGCTTCTTCATATGATTAAGCATAATCGTTCGCGTGACAAATCCTTTTCCGCACAGCGTACAGGTGTACGGGCGTTCTCCCGTGTGATACCGACGATGTACAGTGAGTGTCGATGCCTGCGTAAACGATTTGCCGCACATGGCACAGAGATACGGCCTCTCGCCGGTATGGATGCGTTGATGGACCACGTAATACTTGCGATGCGTGAAGCCCTTGCCGCATACATCGCAGACCAGCGGTCTCGACCTGTGCACCGCCTTATGCGTGGTCAGGGACTCGGCAGTAGTGAATTGCTTGGAGCACGAGTCGCAGGGATAAGAAGTCATGGACTTTGCGGGGATTACGGGACTGCCAAGATTGCCTATTACGGGATCGACGACGGACGATACCGCGTTTGTACCGATGATCCTACCGTCGTTGTTACTCGCCGGCAGCGGTCGATGTGTTTTCGCGTGATGATTGTACAAGTTGCGCGTCTCGAAGCGCATCAAGCATCTCGGACAGGAGTAAGGTTTCTCCTGACCGATCTCCTGATGCATCCTCCGATGACGTTCCAACAGTGTGCGATATCGAAAACTGGCCTGGCAGAGATCGCAGGCGAACGTTTTCTCCATATTATTACCGGTCGACGCAAGATTGGCAGAGGTCGACGCGCACGAGGTGACGGAGGACGCGGAATGCGTAACCTCGTGCATTTTCAGATGGCTCAAGGCAACGAAAGTCCGCGAGCAGACGGCGCAGGAGTACCTCGGCTGATTCTCGATATTGTGCTCGAACTCTGGGCGCGCAACGTGACTCGTTCGCATGTGATAGTTTAGCTTAAGAGCGCTTCGAAACTCTAGACCACACGTGGGACACGGATAGGATTCGGTGAGGATCTGTACCTGATCGAGCAGGGACTGTTCTGGGCACATGGACTGAAAATGCGGGGGAAGTAATGTCGACGATAGCATCGACGATTGGTTTGAGAATATGGAGTTGGTCTGCAGAAGATTACAATTGACGGATATGCCGACCTCCCCGATCTCGGGCGAGGGCGAGAGAATCTGACGCAGCATCCCTGACAATCCGCCAAAGGTCTCGCCTCCTTCCCTGAAATTGACAAAACCCAAGGACATTGCAACGGAGAACGACACCCGTGGGCGCACACACAATTTTGTCTTTTGAGATTCTGCTCTTTGTGATTATTACAATATATCTTGCATACAGGCGGTGAGATAAGAGAAAGAAAAAGAGACAGGACAGAAAGATAGATCTTATGCTTATGTGAGTGCTGCAATGTGGCCGGTGCAAGGTGCTTGGGCATTGCTGATATCCCTCGAGATGCAGCGATAATGATGTGTTTACAAGAGCGTACGTGCGAATCGAGAAAGTCGTCGTGATTTGTCGTCAAGTCAAACAGCTTTGGAAGTTTCATCACTCATTATATATAATAATATCCATCAAGAGCTTTCCGAATTTTTATATAAAAGTCTTATATAATATTTAACTACTATTATAGATGAATAATATATAGAGAATATACTTGTAAGCATATTATCTCTTACTAGTTTTATATTCATTAATAATTAATATACCGTTAGAATTATAAATAATTAGAGAAATAGTATACATGTGTATAACATAAAAACTGTATATTAGGTATTTCCTAACGATAGCAGAAAGAAAAAGTAAAGATTAAGCCATAAAACTTGGCAAAAGAGTTCGAGAAAAGCAAATTTTTACTTAAGAAATTCACTCTGAGACTGAAATAGAAAATATTAAAACGCAAATAAATTAGTTACAGAAAAATCTCACCTTTATAATTAATCCGTTACGGTGAGAGAGGCATCTTCTTCTCATTTGCACAGAATAAAACAGCGTATGACTTTTTACACATACACACATATATACTTACATTCAACACATTAAGTGTTTAATATATCACAGAATGTTATATTACATAGAATGAATTAAAAATGCAGTTAAACGCTGCAAATAAAAGATGAGGAAGAAAATCAAATATATTATTCAGTACTTTACAGCAAAAAATGACAACTTATAAAAGCTTGATGTGATAAAAATATAAGTGAAAAGTGTTATGCGGCATCAAACTTTCATATGTCAGATATTTACTATACTCAGAACTGAATAGTACGATTTTCTTCACAAAGATTAAAAAACCCATTATATAAAATGACATATTCAGAATATGTCCAGAAAAGTATCAAATATTGCAGCCAATTCAAAAGGCGCATAGAAATATTTAATAAACTATATATATTCCCGCGTATAAAATTTTATTTCGAACGCGAAAAAACCGGCGCAACTATAGAGTGCAAGCCTGGCCATTAAAAAAAAAAAAAAACCTTCCATATTCATAATCGCGGTGTAATCTTTCTCGCACTTATGTGGAAGCGCGCGAAACAATAAGCGCATTCCATACAATGTGCCTGATAAAATCTATAATTCATATAATAGCTTTGCATCTCGAGATGCGCAAAAAAAATTCGTTCAACACTAAAATAGCATTGCTTAAACTCATCGCGAACAACGAGATGCAAATTCGCGTACCGATGCTACTGTTACAAGTGCACAATGTTTCATTTTGCATATAAGAAACACACAAAAATCCATGTATAAAATACAGAATGTAAAATGTACAAAAAAGAATGATACTCGCCTTTGTATAATCCTCTTGACTCGACGCAGTCTCTTAACGGATGATTTTTTTTTTCTTTCATTTCGCAGAATCTTCTAATTGGAAAACTTATGATCCTTGATCTTCTTCAACATTGAGGTTCATTCTTAACCGATTATCTTATCGGTTATAACTACACTATTTCGCAATTACTTTATCGTTCGAAGATTGTATACCGGACACACGCAAAATTTTACTAACGATCTCGTGGGATGCGTATTTTTATGTTGATTAAACGGACGGTAACTCTTAAGATTAATCGCAACACTAATATATAATAATACAGAGTCCTGGCAATATCGTAAAGCGCAGGCATCGGAAAGCACGAAGATATAAATCAGAAATGGTAGGTAGGTAGGTATACGTTGCATCAATTGAAATATCTATCGTCTGTGATTTTTGAATTGGCCGAATATCGGTCATTTAGTGCGGCATTTAGTGCCATCACGTAAGCGTGGGAATATTAATATCGACAACATGTAAACATTTGATTTCTTGGTGGACAGAGAGATTAAACTGATTCCCCATAAATAGTTACTGCTGTGAGAACAAGGAAATAATTTTTTTTTTCGCATGACGTGTGTGTATATATATATATATA
>NW_021848836.1:291281-294169 GCF_003651465.1 Formica exsecta | reverse complement strand
AAATTTGATAATATTTTTAATATATATATATTTTTTATATATATATATATATATACATATATTATATATATATATATATATATATATATCCTTCCAGAGAAATCCCTCTGTCCATTTTATTGCACATTTATAAATAATATCTAACATATAAAGTCCATTTCAAATAAGATATAAAATAATAATAATAATAATTATATCAACACACAATTTTACAAAGGATACTTAGAGAATATTGTTAAAATCGTATTTTATCGAAATGCACTTTATATGTACATGCTATCACATGTAAGAATAAAAAGATGCTTAGCAATTTGCACATTCTGATATTTAAATAATCTTATAATACATTGCTTCTTAAAAAAAAAATATATATATATTGAACGTTATTTTAAATATACAAAAATATTACGTAGAAAATGCTTGTATAAATTGCTAAACATCTAGGACCAAAGATGGTTGTGGGTAGTGTTCAAACTTACCTTGTGTTTGTCTGCGACATACATTCATAATTAACGCTAAATTTATTGTTGTATATCTTATATGTATATTGGTTTTATTTCTATTTTATTTAAGTTCTTCAAGATTTTTATCAATGCATATAATTGCAAGCACTTTAAAGTAGTATATATTCTCATTTGCGTAATATATTGATTTCTTTAATAGATATACATAAGCAATACTATTAATAACTTCTGTTTTCAAATTTCCAAAACTGATATTTTTTATACCAATTTTTATTATTGTAATGTATCATTAAATCTATTTCATTATAATTATTTATTTTATTCAATACTAATAAATATACATAACTTTGTTCATCTTAAATCCAAAATCAAGTTACGATAATAAAAAATAATAAGTAAATAAAATCAAACATAATGTTTTGTGTTATTGTTTATGTTCACCACAACAAATAACATCTTTGGCCCTTAAGTAATAAGTTAAAAACAGAAAACTCACCCAGTTTTCGGATCCACGTCTGATGTCTGTGACATTACCATCTCGGGTATATCAGCAATCTTTTGTTGTTGAAGTCCGGAAGGACCTGCTTCGTCGCACGCTAAAGAGACATTGACAAATGTTGTAGGCTCAATAGTTCTATTAGGATCTTCTTCACTTTCTTCTTTTATAGGTAGGCCTTAAACAGAATTAAGTTTTCCTTTTTTTCTTCTCTTTTCATTTCAAGCAATTTTTTTCTATTAATACATTAATTATATAAGTTATATAGACGATATAAGATATTTAGCACAAGTATATACCTTCATCTCCATCGCATTCATCATCCGAGTTTTCTTCTTCTTCACTACTCTCCTCTTCTTCTTCTTGCTGTGTGGATGCATTTGTTTGATCCTGCGTAATTTGGTCATGCGACGTTTGTGTACTTGGTCCAGCTACTGGTTGGACATTTTGTACGGAGCTACCACTGTTGTCTATAGGAACTGAGGTTATTTGTTGTTGGGTACTGCTCGACATCATCATAGGCATAGTCAAGCCCATATTGTCCATCATACCCATAGTCATATTGTTCTGATGTTCGCTTACTTGTTGCATCACAGTACCATCTAACCTGTTCTCGTTGCTCTGTTCTGGTTTCATTCCATTCTACAATTAATAGAAAACAAAATACAACTTTTAATATATATATACATTTTTAATATATTTGTCTAACATTTTATTTTTTAACTAATATTTTATTTCTTTAACTTCTAGTCATCTTATTCATTATCTTATTCATTATATTCCATGTAATATTTATATAATTAATTTTTTTATATCAATACATAACTAAGCACGCAAAAAGATATATATTGTAATATATATATACATATACAAATATAAGATTTAAAAATATCCAAGAAACTTACATATGTATAACATGCAAAATATTGAAATCACTAGTTATTATCATTGCTATGGTAAATATAGACAAATGAAGGCTCAGACAAAAGACAATCTGTGCACTTATATAATTTTTTAGGCATCTAAATTTTTAAAATTGTATAATGCTAAGTTTTTCTTTTTCATATATTTGTCGAGAAGAAGATTAAAAAGAAACAAATAGATTATACAGAACAATAATTACCGGATTGAGAACAGTGCCAACGTAACCCTGTTTGTCTTCCATGTTTACCTCGCCTAGCCATTGTAGTAACTGTTTTTCTGCGTTCGCTGTCGTATGCCAAAATTGATAAATTAATTCTACTTTATAAACACAGTCGTCACATATCTTCTTGGGTAATTTGTCTTCTCGGGCAACCTATAATCATAAGAAGAAAGGAAATCTATGCGAGACTCTTAACATAAGATATCTATAAAGATCATATTTCAAAATTTTATTAATATCAAAATTATTTCTTGAATATTACAAAAATTTCTCCTCTCTCTTAATATTATCTTTAATAAAATCATTATGCAAGAATCGTGTCTCTCTTTATCTACAAGAGCTCTCTATAAACAAAAGAGACGCCATTAAATTGTGAGCTGATATCTAATTCATAACGCAATAAAAATCTATGCGTAAATACATATATAAATTAGTATTAATTGCACGATAATTAGCGTCAAAACAATGTTTCCGTAACTAGAATTAAAGACAAAATGAGGAAATATCGATCTCAGAAAACGATAGGAAGTCAACGTTATACGTTTCGTGGGACGACAATGTCGACGGTAAGATATCGAGGAAACATCGACGACTAAAATTATATTAATTTCGCCTCGCGGGATATAAAAATATCAAATTAGCTTTACAATTAAAGTCGTAAACGCGTCGTTAGTGTCAGCGTCTCGTGTTAAGCCACGTTCTCAACCGACTACGATCTACAGACAAAAGCGCGGCAAGAGTCCATTGAATAATTAGTGGCGTCGCAAAGCCAACAAGCAGGAAT